>NW_013667226.1:200198-205369 GCF_000517525.1 Limulus polyphemus | reverse complement strand
CTTTCACTGCTAAATTATGGACGGCTAGTGCAGGTAGCCCTAGATGTAACTTGCTCAAAATTCAAATCAGACCCACAGCTCCAAAGTGTGCAGCGCGTTTTGCGAAAAGGGGTCATGAACCCTAGGATACACAGCCAAATCACACCAGTAACTAGGTAACACTTGATTTTGTTCTTTAAAGCTTGAATATTTTTCCTTAAAAATTACATTTATGAATAGTGGTTTACATGTACAACGTGATTATTTGTACACATTGTATAACTAAATAAAACATTTAAAAAATAAGTAGATGTGTTCTTAAAAATAGTACTGTTTAAAAATAGTGTTAAAATTATCATTATATTAGATTATTAGTATTACTATAAAAAGGTAATTTAGTGTTCTTAAAATACTTATTGTAGTACATTCAACATGGTTAAAAATGTATGCAATAAAGTCGGCCACCAGTTTGTTTGTTTTGAATATTTTCAACTCACGAGAAGTATTTTTAGAGAGCAAAGTAAAAATTTAAAAGACAGCACATAAATGAGCAGTCTAGTATTTAATTTTAGTGCAAACAGCAGCGAAAAATAGAAAATGCTAAAGAAATAACGATTATTTGAGATTATTTTAATTAAAAAAAGGAATACAACGACACACTAAAAACTTGTGGAACATAAGTCGATTGTTTGGTTACAACACAAATTCAATTAAAAACAACACAATCATTATAGGATAACGAAATAACACAACATTGTTTAACGCACAGTTCTTGTGTTGATTTAAAACTCTCTACGTGTACATAATAATCTTAGTAAATTAAAGTACTTCATAGCATAAAACACTGCATAAAAACAGTGGTGAGAACGGAATATCACTGCCGGGACTCTGTATATATATGGCCGAAATTCTGGCCAAATCTGGAGTGTTGCCACAGCTGTTCCAAATGGTAGAAAAACCACTGTTCTTAAATTTCTGAACAGACTTAAATACTTTCACATCACATTAATAAAAAGCAGCTTCAGGTCTGTTTTAGATTAGGAGAAATAAGTAGTCAAGAAGTGATAAAGTTATCGTTCTACTTCTTCTCCTTGTTGTCCAACGTATAGTAAATAAAGGAAGACGGGCAGGAAACAAATTTACCCTGTTCGAGGAAGACGGGCAAGAAACAAACTTACCCTGTTCGAGGAAGACGGGCACGAAACAAACTTACCCTGTTCGATATTAATCTTAACTAGAGTTTGACAATAGTAGCACATATATTAATATGTTTTAAGATTTTTGTCTATAATTTTCATGCCAAATAGGTCTCAGCAGCCATTAGCATAAGCCTATTAACTGAAGGATCTAGGGACGGGTGGAAACTGCGAAATGAGGGAATTTTGTAGTGGTCTAATACGATGCATCTTTATTTGTAACTTCTCTTGATGACTAGGGTTCGACTTCTTATTTTTAATTAATTTTAGAAATAGCAATAATTAAAACAAAAACGTAGTGATATCTGACCAAAAATAATCCAATTAAAATAAAGGGTTAGCTATAAGGATGTGATATAAAAAGAAGAGCCAAGCTGTATATAAGTGAAAAACCCTGTAAAGATGTAAAAGTGAGTAAAGTTAAACAAGAAAAAATTGAAGAAGATTTGATTTGATTTTTGTGCTGCTGTTGTTGCTGCTTGTTTTAGTTGCGGTAAAACAAAGGAAGTCAAGTTTTCTCCATTTTTTAGTGTCTAAGAATTATGTATAAGATCAAAGCTAACCTTGTTTAAGAATATAATCGTCACCAAGTGTAGAAGGATCCAGTAACTTTATGGGTTGACTGTTATAGCTGGGTTGAATTTCCTTGCGATGAATGATAGGGTACATCACTGTAAAAAAAAATATGTATTCATAGTTTATATTTTAGAACATAACTGTTACGTCACATAGGCTGCCATTTTTGCAAAAAGTGTTAAAACTTTAAAATCTGTTGTTCAACTTTTAGAATATCATAATTGAACAGCCAAATGAGCAATTACTTTTAAATCCAATTCGTGTGTAGTAACATTATTAAAAGCAAAGAAGGCTGAGAGAGGCAGAAAATGTCACGTTTCGGCCAAGAGTTTATAGACAGAAACTACATATCATCCTTTGCCTGAAACGTTTCCAACAGAATACTGAGATAGTGTTTTTGTGTGGTGACAGTTACCGTCTGCTAATGAAAAAAACCGTCTTTAGATCACCATATTGAGGTGGTGTTTCTGTATGGTAGCATTCACCGTTAGTTGATATGGCAAAAGTGTTTTGGGGATTCGAATAATATGTTTACACACCAGTAACATTATTTTAACTATAGGACAGTCGGTTTGCTTGTGGGCCTGGCATGGCCTAAGTGGTTAGGGCGCTCGACTCGCAGGCTGCGGGTCGTGGGTTCGAATCCCCGTCACACCAAACATGTTCGCCCTTTCAGTCGCGGGGGCATTATAATGTGACAGTCAATCCTATTATTCGTTTGTAAAAGAGTAGTCCAAGAGTTGACTAGCTGCCTTCACTCTAGTCTTACACTGCTAAATTAGGCTAGCGCAGATAGCCCTCATGTTGCTTTGCGCGAAATTCATAACATACCAAACCTGTTTGTTTGTTTCGATTATCGCGCAGAGCTATTCGAGGGCTATCTGTGCTATGTGTCCATAATGTTGAAGTAATATACTAGAGAGAAGGCCAATTTTTGGGCTTATCTTTACTAACAAATAATGGGATTGACCATCACATTATAACGCTCCCATG
Organism: Limulus polyphemus; assembly: GCF_000517525.1. Classification (NCBI taxonomy): domain Eukaryota; kingdom Metazoa; phylum Arthropoda; class Merostomata; order Xiphosura; family Limulidae; genus Limulus; species Limulus polyphemus. The sequence goes on along the minus strand of NW_013667226.1, from coordinate 202,625 downwards.
GCTGAAAGGGCGAGTATGTTTGATGATGGAATTCAAATACATAATCCTCAAGTTGTGAGACGAGACCTAACCACCAGACCATGCCAAGCCCTTCTGGGACATTGAAAAAAGGAAATTCTTAAAAGAGATATTTAGTGTTCAAGATATGATAAATAGAACAAAGTTATTTGCTACAGATAAAACCAGCCTGGCTATTGGTATCGAAAGTTAATATTGAAACAACTAGTGTAAATTAAGTTAAGAAGTCTGGATTCATTTATGTATTTTGTTTGTCTCTTAAATATCTCTTAGTCTCATTTTCTGAATTTCGTAAACTGAATTTCGTAATTAATGAAAGTTAACAAAGAAGATCATATTACTATATATTATTTCTTTATTCAATTTTCATACAGTGAAATTTAAAATCGCGAGCAAAGTACACTTTGAAATAAGCTGGTTTGTTAGACAATGGGGAGTTGACTTATATTTTTCAAAATTTTCGTGCAAAGCTACACAAAGGGCTAATTTGGAACTGATAGACTAGATGGAAGGCAGTCAGTCAATATATGTATCGTCAACTTTTGGGCTACTCTTGTGTAAATGATAATAACTTCCGATTAGAAGAAGCTGTGTATTTTAAGAGCTAACTTAAAAATAAACCTGGAAATCAGTACAGATAATTAAATTTCTTTTCTTCTAACTTATAAAGATTAGAATACATTGTTTTATCAGTGGAGTACGCTCGCTGTTAACCATATTTTCGGTCGTAAACCCGTAAACAAATATTGGAATTTTGTCCATTACTGTTATAGCGCACCTGTTACCTAAAAGTGCAGAGCACTTGTTTGCAGCAACGTGCCACGAACTATGAACTTTCGGATTCACAGTCCGAGTTCTCTAACCATTTGGCCAAATTTGGCCAGGCCGTAGAAAACTGATAGATTTATTAACATTTCGCGACACAAATGGTTTCAATTTGATCCTTTTGTATTAATTAGTCTTATTTGGATATACACAGGGTATTTTAATACTGTCTCAATACAGTCACTACAATACAAATGTTCTGATACAGAGAGAAAATTTAAACGGAAATTAATTTATCTTTCCGTTATTCTATTTCCGTAGCTCAGTTTTTACCTCCTTTCTCCATTGTTCCAAAAACTTGTCCTTCCTGGAAACACTCGTGATTTAACAGGGTCCTCGTTAGCCTAGATTTCTGGACGGAATAAGATACTCTACTACACTGTGATGGGGTGAGGAAGGAGAAGATGGCTTTCCTCTTTTGGAGTGTGGCTGTTTGACCGGCCATCCTTCAGACCTCTCTTGTTTTTCAAGAAAAGTTTGTTCCAAGAAACCGAACGTGCTCTACAAAACAAAAGTTTCAAGTGACCCAGTAGTTCAATTTCGAATTGCTTGAATTCTATATCCTACAAATTTTAATGCTTAGGGATGTTTCAATAGTTTATGATTGTCTTCCTGTGGGTCAGCGGTAAGATTACGGTCTTATATAGCTAAAAATCTGGGGTTCGATTCCCCGCCGTGGACAAAGTGCAGGTAGCACACTGTGTAGCTTTGAATTAAGACAACAACAACAGCTCGATATTATTCTAATCACACTGATCAAATTAAAACTACACAACTAAAATGGTGGGATACCGATCAGTTACAAAAAAGAAGAAATTTCCAAGGTAATTACGATCATTTACTTGACCTATCTATTTTGTTTGTTCATGTTCAAATACAAAGATAAATAAGCTCTTTGTGTTGTGCCCTAAGGAAATATCGAACTTCGATTTTAAGCATTATAAGCCCTCAAGCTTGCCTTTAAACCACCCGGAGACGAGGTCATACCAAACAACACTACTATTGACTCACTCCATTAAAGTTGCTAATCATTTAACTCACAAACACTTACATTCTGAAAAAGGTTTAGCTTAAAATGTCTATATTTTTTACCGCTTTGCATTAGTATCCTAGTAAAAAACAACAACTCACTCTTCGATAAAGAATAGTAAGTACGAGAAAAATATAAATGAAGCGTTTCAATCTATTATACGTAACTAGCAGAGACCCGCAAAAAATTTCTGGCTAAATTAGTATCTTTATCGTAACAGTACTTCTTTAAATATAACATTTCTAGCACAATACAAACGGATTGTAATCGTAGACAACGAAATGTGTAAATCCACTTGTATATAGGCCGTACTTTATAAAACTTTAACTTATGTTAGGCCTAAGTTCGATAAAGAGATAAATTAACACTGTAACCTGTGTACGTTTTTTTACTTCAGTTTAGTTAGGACTAAACTTTACTGTACTTAATACTATCGATAAATAAACTTATAATGCTATTCTACGACCTAACGCCAAACCTTTTTAAAACTTTGATAAGTTTTAATATTCTGTTGTACAAAATGGTTAGTAAAGTATATTTACATTCCCCTTTTG
>NW_013667226.1:198763-199918 GCF_000517525.1 Limulus polyphemus | reverse complement strand
TTTCATACAGCAATTGTAGCGACTTGATCATTGAGCTTTTCAGTTCTCTGCCGCAGGCAGACTGTTTGTCGTCGAGTGAATAATGCGCATGCACGGTTTTTCTTGGGGAAACATTCTAACTACGCATGCTTATGTAGCAGGTTCTCGGTCAGAAAGTGTAACGGTCGTACATACAAACAAGCAGAATAATAGTATAGAAAATTAGTGGATTCAGACTTTAATACGATTTTATATTGGATCAGCTTAAGCTATGTGTGACACTCTCAATACGATCTTTTATTGGATCAGTTTGAAGCTAAGTGTGACACTGCCTGTACGATCTTGTACTGGGCCAGTTTTAACTAAGTGTGACACAAACAATGTATCGTGTAGTGGATTAGTTTTATCTAAGTGTAGCACTGCCAGTACGATCTCGTAGTGAGCTGGTTTTAACTAAGTGTGACACAGGCAATGAGATCTTGTACTGGATCAGTTTTATCTAACTTGGTGTATCCGGTGAATCTAGTGATTCACTACCTTGATGTACCTGTTGAATCTTGTATTTCACTAACTTGATGTACCTGTTAAATCTAGTCCTCCGTTAGCTTGATGTACCTGTTGAATCTAGTCCTCCGTTAGCTTGATGTACCTGTTGAATCTAGTCCTCTATTAGCTTGATGTACCTGTTGAATCTGATCCTCTATTAGCTTGATGAACCTGTTGGATCTAGTCTTCTATTAGCTTGATGTACCTGTTGAATCTATTCCTCCGTTAGCTTGATGTACCTGTTGAATCTAGTCCTCCGTTAGCTTGATGTACCTGTTGAATCTAGTCCTCTATTAGCTTGATATACCTGTTGAGTCTAGTCCTCCATTAGCTTGATGTATCTGGGGAATCTAGTGTTTCACTAACTTGATGTACCTGTTGAATCTAGTGTTTCCATAACTTGGTGTACCTGTTGAATCTAGTCCTCTATTAGCTTGATGTACCTGTTGAATCTAGTCCTCCATTAGCTTGATGTACCTACTGAGTCTAGTCCTCTATTAACTTGATGTATCTGGGGAATCTAGTGTTTCACTAACTTGATGTACCTGGTGAATCTAGTCCTCCATTAGCTTGATGTACCTGTTGAATCTAGTCCTCTATTAGCTTGATGTACCTGTTGAATCTAGTCCT
>NW_013667226.1:196697-197952 GCF_000517525.1 Limulus polyphemus | reverse complement strand
AAAGTTTGCCGTTTCGATCTCACAAAGCGTTAGACAAATGAACAATAATTTAAGTATCCACAGTAATCAAGCTTTTGAAATACGCAAACTACAGTAGTGCGTCATCTCTGTCAATTAGTCTAACATTACTGGACAAAGTTCGAACCTGCTTCAGTTTTTTATAATTAATATCAACACGAAATAACTGTTGCCTTTTTAGCATTACAGATTACTCCACAGCAAAGGAAATTCTACATAATTCGTTAGTAAAACATCTCTCTTCAGAACCATATCGAAATTTACCGATCACTAAAGTTAAACATTACATAAAGATTTCTCTGATTTTACTATCTTCATCTTACATACGCCTAAGGTGTTACTTTACATAATTATTTCATGAATTTAGTCATCCAATAACTTACATAATTCAATACCTTTATGTGAAATTCCGGGAGATAATCTACATCTTCTGCGTCATCCAGTGCATTACTTGAATAGTCGAGAGCTGAACCAGAATTTCAAATAGTTCTTACACGGTACAAGTCCATTATGCAACAACCGTTTCGTTACAACATTCATGAATAATACAATTATTATGACGTTCCAGAAGCGAAAGGCTAGGCTTATAAGTAGAAGCAAAAGGAATAGCTTGGGATCGGGGTCGGGTCGCACCTTTATAAGAGAAAAGGGAGGGAGGGAGAGTTAAGCATGATTGTACATTTATGTCACGGCAGTAGGTCACGGTATGTCACCTTTTCGTTCTTCTAAAAACATAATATCGTATATAAACACAAACATTTCATCTACAGTTTGTATGTAGGACAAGTCACCCGAGGCTTACTCAACGAGTGAGGTAATCAGGTGGTTATTTATATAGATTTCGTGATACTTTGGAGGAATATAATATTTTACGACTCCTTGCGATAAGGATTATGCGTGTTTTGTGGAGTCAAAATAGGAATTTGTAATTTGGGTGCAAATAATGTGTACAGTATCTCCAGCCTTGTTTCCTTATTTTTTTACGATCACTATTTCCAGATTTTTATATTCCCACTTTTTTATTTATCTTATTTGCTGGCTTTTTTTTATACTAAACTATGGGCAAAATATTACTTGATGTGGTAGTTAACTGTGTACATTGTAATGATAGTGAACGTAGCTAGTAGTTAGCTGATATGGTTTTCACTCTATATATAACTAGCTGAGTTACCCGGCGTTGCACGGTGAAAATTTAGATTTGAAATGTATAGATCAGTATTTTTTTTTCAGCAAATTA
>NW_013667226.1:192271-195842 GCF_000517525.1 Limulus polyphemus | reverse complement strand
TTAATTCTTGTGCTTGGAGACTGGTTTGACGTTGTTCAGAAGTTTCTTGTTGTTTATATCCAGCTTGCCTTGATGATTTTGACTGAACTCTGGCTTTGTGCTGTTCAACAGTTTTTTGCTGTCTTTGAGTAGTCTGCCTTTCAGTTTGAGCTCGAAGTATAACTTTACGTTGTTCCAAAGTCTCTTCCTGTATTTGAGCAGCCTGTCTTGCAGCTTGTGCTTGAAGTCTTTGATTGCGTTCTTCTTCTGTTTCAGCTGCTCTTTGTGCTTGCATTATTTTAGCGGCAGAAGACTTTCCATAGAAAGGGCGTTTCTTGGGTGGCATAATCACCTGTATCACTAAACAATAATTTGCAATTCACAAAGTTACTAAATCACTTATGAAACCACTTTGCACTATTTGTACAAAACTGTTTCTGAAAATACTGAATTTACAGCAAAGTGATTTGAGTGTCTCCCGCCATAACGTTTTCTATGTGCAAAACGTGCTTATGTTTGTATGTTTATCACAAAAAAATGACAAAAAAACGAACTTAAGCTTTTTAAAGGAATACCAAATCTTCGTACAAAAGCTACCTTTAAGGGATAATGATAACATCGTTTACACTAGATTATGATGTTTTATAGCTTATGTAAAATGTAGAAGAAACAAACAAACAAATTCAATAATCCTACGAACTTTGCGGTACCTTATTTAACATTCTATAAAAGAAGAATTACAAATGGCCGTTTTGAGCGGATTTTCTTTTCCTTTTAAGTCTAACATGAGTGTTTTTTGTACATTTTTATATGTGTACAACTTTAGCATTCAATATTAAAGATTTTAAGGTGTTTTTTATTTGAACTGAATCTTGGTTCACAATAAATCAGCTTCTAATGAAGTAACCATTTCTTAGCCAAAATCTGAAAATTATGTGTCAAACAGATTCTAGGAATTATAAGTGATGTATTAATAGGTTTGAAAATGTAAAATCCATAAAAATAAGAGATAAATGCATTTGAGGACGTGTGTTATCAAGTAGATAGATTTTGTTTGATGTTAAGTTTAAACATAATTGTCACATATATAAAGTTTTTTTATAGATAATTATTTTCACTGCTCTGAGACTACTTGTCTTGAATGTCTTTTAAACATTGGTGAATATTTTGAAAAGTTTCTATATTCACTAGAATTAATGACATAAAAACTTTTAATATTAATTAATTAGTAAAATATTGGTTTAGTGCGAAATCTAGGATAAAAAAAAGCTTTTCTTTTTTTATTTTTAAAATTACCAGCAGTTTTTAGTCTAACACCACTTTCGCCATTTCAACCTAGAAAACTATGACACTTAGCCAGCTTTGGTATCATTAAATGTAAAGTTACAAACGAGATTATAATCTACCCTGAGGAATGAACCTCAGGGTCTGACATCGCCACACGTGTCACTATTGAAAAGCAATACAACGCAATGTCATTGTTACATAACAAACACACACGCACACAAACAGATCATTGCGCTTTCTGAGTGAACTGTTACTTCAAGTTTTTCACACAAAACGCACTACATCTGTTGAGTTTTTTTAAACCTCTAAGTTTTCTTTTAAGCACAGTTTAAATTAACTTACTAGGTTCTTGTGTGCTTAAAAACCCATTCAGGTATCACAATTTGTAAAATAATAATAATAATACAAGTACTATGAAAATTCGTTTCGATTATTTCTGGAGAACTTCCCTTGATTATAAAACATACAAGACGACTTAGTTTTTAACATTGACTGTCAAGCAGACACTACACTTAAACAGATTTGAGTTTATTGTTAGAGTTACTATTCCGCATGCTGTTAAGCGCATGCCACGAGATGAAAGCAGCATTGATCGGAAACATCCCTAAGGTAGTGTTTTATAAGTTATTTGATGACAAATAACTAAGATTTCACGATTAGTTTTTTACATTAGAAATATCTTCCACGCTATTGTGGAATTGCTTATTTTGACAATACCAATTTGAACGTGGCTATGACACTTCTTTTTTCGAAACAAACCCAAATTTAAAATTAAATATTTATAATATAAATCAGTTTCTAGATTTAATGAACATTTTTCTTTGAGTTTAACTCCACAGGTCATCATGAAAACATGCACGAGCTTCTGAATTTTTCACGTATATTGTTCAGTGCTACTCACGGCACCAATCGATCACCCATGTTTCAGAACGTGTACACCTGTCGCAGTGTACCTGATGGTGTTAGTAGGATATGCTGGGAAAAAGACATGATGTTTGTACAAGAATGAGTTTTAGGGCATTTAAAAAAAATACAACATAATCAATCTCTTTGTTGTACGAACGTCATCACCTTAGAAACCCTAAAGTTATAATAACATTTATGCATTAGTTTGCATACAATAATATGCTAAATAGAGAAGCAGAGACACAACTAACTTCACAGGTACCTCTTTAAAGAGAGATAGAATACACAGATAGCCAAATAGAGACAGATAATTAATAAATAGTAATATAACCGTAGGGAAATATAGTTATAAACGGAAAGTAGCTGGAAATATAAAATAATCAGTCGATAAACAATAGACAGTAAAAAAAAAATCCAAGATAGACAGATGTTTGCATACGTGAGAGATTTAAGTTTACGTTTGTTCTCTGTTCGAAATGGTATAAATATATCTAATTAGTAACCGAAAACGCAAGAAATGTTTCAAATAATATCTGAAATTCTTTGCCCCAATACATCCATCAATCTTATAAGAACTTCTTAAAAATGGTGACATTATCAAACATGTACTAAACATAAAAGTTAATTTTATAGAAAGAGTACCAGTTTTGGTTGAGACTCAAGTAAAAAATAAACCACGGTTAGTCATAAACACTAATATTTGATAATCATTTTATTAAACCTCAGAAAGATATTTGTTTGTTTGTTATGAATTTCGCGCAAAGCTACATGAGGGCTATCTACGCTAACTGTCCCTAATTTAGCAGTGTAAGACTAGAGGGAAGGCAGCTAGTCATCACCACCCACTGCCAACTCTTGGGCTACTCTTTTACCAACGAATAGTGCGATTGACCGTCACATTATAACGTTCCCACGGCTGAAAGGGCGAACATGTTTGGTGTGACGGGAATTCGAACCCGCGACCCTCAGATTGTGAGTCGAGCGCCCTATCCACCTGGTCATGCCGGGCCCCTCAGAAAGATATAGACAGTCATACATCGTCATATAAATCTCACTATGAACTACATGCCACTTCAGATGAATAATGTAACAACTTATTAAGAAAAACACTTTTTTTTTGTAAAACGACATCACACACAATATCTTTGTTGATAATCCCAAATCATGTTTCGATAACAGGAATGCACGTGATATTTCGTGTTTTATATTACATTCTACAAGAATCTGCTCATTTTGTTTTGCGCGAACCAAAAAATGTTGTTATACCAGCACCAAACTAGAAATATGACAGACAAGTGTTCAATAAAAAAAACGTAGTTTTACCAGCACTAGACTAGAAATATATTTTTGTTTGTATTTTGAATTTTGCGCAAAGCTACACGAGGGCTATCTGTGCTAG
>NW_013667226.1:190924-192201 GCF_000517525.1 Limulus polyphemus | reverse complement strand
CTGTCACATTATAACGCCCCCACGGCTGAAAGGGCGAGCATGTTTGGTGTGACGGGGATTCGAATTCGCGACCCACAGATTACGAGTCGAGCGCCCTAACCAAGAACTATATGTGACAGACTAGTGTTCAGAACAAGCCGTTGTTTCACCAGTACTAGACTAGAAATACATGTGACAGACAAGTGTTAATAAGAAACCGTTGTTTCAACAGTACTAGACTAGAAATACACATGACAGACAAGTGTTCGTACAAAACCGTTGTTTCACCAATGCTACAGTAGAAATACACATGACAGTCAAGTGTTTTAAGCATATTAAGGAACATTATTTTTTTAAATTTTTTGCGCAAAGCTACAGGAGAGGTATATACGCATAACAGCCTTTCATTTTGAACTGATAGACTAGAGGATGTGTTTTTGTTGTTAAACGCATGGACTCTTCGTTCTTTGCCAATAGCGAATATCAAAACCCGATTTTAAGCCACTAGGGGGGGAGGGGGTTCTAGACTATCGGAGAATCAGCTTGTCAACAGCACCTGACACCAACTCTTAGGCTATTATTATCTGACCTAATAGTGGGATTCGGTTGTCGTTTTTCGTGCGCACCCATAGATTCAACGTTCACGCTTTTCACTATACTTGGCTATGACCAGCAAAGTTAATGGATAATTTCACAACAAAAACCTTTAGCGTATTTCACGACGATACCTTGCAGTACAATATAAGTCCAGATATAGACAGACATTTTTGAATTCATCTATGTCCTTCAAGTCGCCTTCTTATGATAACATAATCTACACAGGCTACGCTTACTGGCCAATAACAGTTATTTTCATCCGAAGATTCTAGAAGTAACAACTTAACAGTAACCTGGTTGTTGCAGCTTCAGTTTTTATATTTAGTCGTAATGAAGAAAGAACTTTTGTAAAAACGACCTCTGTGACCCAGAAAAAAACACCCGATATTCAAACTTTTCCACGCTTTCAATAGATGAAACACGTCACACACTCAAGACAAACATATCTCTTGACATCCTTTTATACAGTCAAAAAACAAAGAAGGAAAAAATACTTTTTGTTTGTCCACATGTACACTGTCAGAATCAAAATTTACTTTTCTTCTTACCTCACAAACAATCGCTAGTAGAAGCAACCTCCATATAACCCACTAGTAACAGAAGGATAAATATATATCTCTGACAGTGTACATGTGGACAAACAAAATGTATGGCTATATATATATATTTATCCTTCTGTTACTAGTGGGTTATATGGAGGT
>NW_013667226.1:187708-190177 GCF_000517525.1 Limulus polyphemus | reverse complement strand
ACCTCCATATAACCCACTAGTAACAGAAGGATAAATATATATATATAGCCATACATTTTGTTTGTCCACATGTACACTGTCAGAGTCAAAATTTACTCTTCTTGTTACCTCACGAACAATCGCTAGTAGAAGCAACCTCCATATAACCCACTAGTAACAGAAGGATAAATATATATCTCTGACAGTGTACAGGTGGACAAACAAAAGTATGGCTATATTCAAAATTTACTCTTCTTGTTACCTCACAAACAATCGCTAGTAGAAGAAACCTCCATATAACCCACTAGTAACAGAAGGATAAATGTAAATATCTCATGATGTCATATAGTTGTAATGCTAAAGTACATTAGAGCACAACAGCAGTAAGATAAGATCCTCCTTTTGGGAAACTCCATATATTGGTATTAACGTAGATACAATAATAATGGGCTATCCGAGCTCTGTCCAACAAGAGGAATCGAACCAGGAATTTATCGTGGTAATCCGTAAACTTATCGCTGACCCACTGAGTAGTTAGGATAGGGACCGTGCGACAAGCCACCAGAGGGTGCTACACGTGTGTCCACTTCAAACAATGGAGGGGAGACTATGATGTTATCAGAGAGGGTGCGTTGCTAGAGGCGCGTTGTTAGATCGCCATGAAGGTAAACATGACGTCAGAGACAAGTGGGTCAACGTGTCTCAACATGACTAAATTTAATACAATCAGTATAAAACACCAATTCATTACTTCTATATTTAATTACGTTTTCTGACCATTTATTTGTAAATAGTCCAGAAAATGACGTTTATTTAAATATCTTGCAAGAATTAAAATTTACTGTTTCGGTAGTTTGACTTTATGCCATCAATATAATGTGACAAAATATTTAATTTTACACATGATATTTTATAGTTTTACAAGGGTGTTACTATACTTCCACACATGGTTACATCATCAATGTTTAGATTTAATTATGTTAAGACCGTTATTACTATCCGTAGGATTTTAACAAATCTGCTGTTATCCATTATTCAAATGAAGTCACAACTTAGGTTTTTGTTTTCAGTTATACATATTTATCTGTATTACAACTAGTTTACAAAGGTGGGCATTGTTACTAAGGATTCTATAGAGTTTTCTACATACATCTAATTGCATAGGTTTGACAAAGATGTTTCTATACTTCTGTAGGGCAGTATGCAGCATATAGACGTTCTTTTCATCGTGGTTCATTAATACCACGGAAACATTTCACTCTGACTCATGGTGACTTGTTTGGCCTAAGTCAGTCAATCTATCGAACTTGAAAACACATGAGCTCTAACTTTCCATACACATATAACGAATGTTTCACTAACTTTAATTCTAACATCTAGTTAATAAACTCTGTAGTAAATCATTTTGCTACATAATAAATGTGATTAATCACTATTATAGAATAACAACCCCTACCTTTTTTTTAAAATACATGTTTGAGGACTGAACTTTCTTCTCCATTAAAGATGTAATTCAAATCATGACCTTTCTTCTCCTTTAAAGATGTAATTCAAATCATGAACTTTCTTCTCCATTAGAGATGTAATTCAAATCATGAACTTTCTTCTCCATTAGAGATGTAATTCAAATCATGAACTTTCTTCTCCATTAGAGATGTAATTCAAATCACATACTTGTTCAAATCACAGTATCAGGTAGGAAATACAAAGTTGGATGTATGCGTCACGTGGTCACGTGGGAAGGATAGACAGAGAAAAAGAAGATATAGAAAGGAGAGAAAAGTCGTTGACATACATGAGCAAAGGTCACTTCGGAGTTAGCCAAGTCTATTTTATGCACACTAAAATCTGTGTAGCTCGTCCAGATATAAACAACAATAATACATTGTCGCTATCTATATATTTACATTATATTTAATATTGAAAATCAACGGTTCAAACACTACATAACCATATATTAGCTATATAAATGTAATGTTCACTACAAGTTAACTGGAGTTTTTGTACGTCACTGAATTTTAAAAGTCAGTAAACAAAGTTTTTCTCTTTAAATAGTGATACAAAACACTAAATGTGTACTCACGATATTTGATGGGACATTTCAGTTAGTGTACAATTATTGTACACTTTCTACTCAGTACTGTGCTCAAAAAACGGTCACAAGTTCAAAGAGTTTCAGTCGGTTTAGAATAATTTTTCAAAATGAAAGTTCGGTTAGATTCTACTTTTAATAACCACAAAAACGTGTGAAATGTGTGAGCTTTTATTATAGACTAATGTCTGATTATTATTTTAATTCTCTCATGTTACAACGATTTTAAACAGTGTTATTATATATTCGAAGATAGCTTTTATATGCGGAAACATCTGTTAGCTGAGTTCTTGCACAGATCTTAAGATATAAGCTGTACTATTTCCTATAGATCATTTTCCAGACGGTTCTGCTATGATCAGTGTCTGGCGAAAAGCTTCAGCAGTTATTTCCTTTGT
>NW_013667226.1:182546-186694 GCF_000517525.1 Limulus polyphemus | reverse complement strand
CCTTAGATGAACCTTCAAAATTGAAGTAACTACGTTGGAATTACCAATAGGAAGCGCCAATAATTATAAATTATCAAACGTCAGTCTTGATCGACTTAAAAAAACATCAGTTATTGCTATAAATGATAACGATTACCTTTGCTAAGGCTATAGTGATAGCTTTAGCATCACTCAGAAAAGATCCAAAATATAAGAGGATTAGAAAGCAAGGATGACCACTGCTTACATGTATGGCTAAAGACTTACATACTTCGTCTGATGTTTCAGAAGGACCATGTGGAATAGAATAAATTTCTAATATAAACTTGAAATATATGTAGTATCTTTGGAAAATTTCAATCGTGTAATTTATAAAGGTCTTTCACGTTCCGAAAAAAACTATTTATATGGTACCATGATCACCATTTTGATACTACCACGTCAATGAAAGGTTTCCTCGTGGTCAATTATTGCTGTTAAGAATGTGACAAGCCATTTGATCATTTAAATAAACATCTTTGTTCAGGGGATTGTAATGTTTGTTGCAGTAATGAATGCTCCAAAGGTCAACCCATAGTTTGTGCTGATTGTAAAGGATTTTGTAAATTGGTAGATTGTTAAAACAGACATAAAACAAAGAATAGTAAACAAACAATATCTTCATGTGAACAGTTTTACCAGTGTAGAAATTGTTCTGTTATTATTGACAGAAAGAAACTTAATTCAGAATTTCATAGATCTGGCAAAATCATGTGTAGGATGAAAATCGTATGTCTTAACATTTACTCTTTCTCTAGGATAAAGAAGTCAAAGAATTATTGAATGAATACTTATTTTTTTATTTTGAGACTGATCAAGAAACCGAAATTCACGAGATAAACTACTGTGTGGTCCATAATTTTACAGTAAGGAAACAGTTTTACAAAGGTTATAATTCATGTGACGAATTTTGTAAATTCTATTTTCGAAAGAACATAACAATTATAGAGCTATAACACATAATATAAAAGGTTTTGATAGTCAATATATCTTGAATTATCTTATTCGTCAAGGGATAAAGCCTGACATTATTGTAAACGATGGAAAAATTATGGTTTTTGACCATCAAAAGTCTGAAAATTAGAATAATCGACAGTTATAATATCATACCAATGTCTTCATCATTGTTCCCAAAAACATTTGGAATAAAAGAACTACAGAAAGGATATTTACTTCATTTTTTCAACATAAAGTCAAATCAGGAATATCGAGGACCTACACTGGATGCAGTTTTTACTCTTCCAAAACTATGTCAGCACCTGTAAGATAAAAGTTCTTGGATTGGCACTGTCAGTGACGAGAGGACGAGTACATCTTCGATTTTCAACAAGAGATGTACAAGTAGGAAAAAACAACAACAATAACATTATCAATGTTGATTATTATTAAACTTTTCGTTGAAAGTTATATTCATCATTCTTTTTTTCTTTAGGTACTACCAATCACACATAGATATATTTCGACGGTGTTGTCTTCAATTTAGGGAAGAGTTTCTCGCAACCTGCAGTGTAGATCCCTTCAGGTACACGACCACTACTTCTTGATGTATGGCTGTATACAGAAGCAAGTTTATGCCACTGATTGATAGCTCTTGTACATAACTACAGATACTTTACAGCCAGCAACTACAACTAAGTAAGTATCAAACGGTTAGATAATATAGAAAAATCTGAAAGGGTCAAAATCCAACGTGCACTAAACAGTGGTGAGAAACAAATCCTGAATTACAGAGTAGACGGTTTTTGTAAGGAAAAAAACACAATCTATGAGTTTTATGGGTGGTACTACCATGGATGCAATATACGTAATGACTCTGATACACAGAATGTAGTTCTAAATAGACCCATGTGGTTTATTAGAAAGTGTACATTAAAAAGACAACATCAACTCGAAGCTCTAGGATACTAGATCATAACAATATGTGAGCATGAGTTTAAGAAAATGAAGTCTAATGATTTAATGAAATTCCTCAGGGACCATATGGTAGTTCCCGCCTGGAGGTACGAGATGGTTTCTATGGAGGAAGAGTTAATGCAACAAGGCTTTTATACAATATAAAAGAAGGAGAAAAGATCAAGTACATGGACCTTACATTGCTATATCCATGGGCAAAGAAATATTGTGAGTATTTTGTTTGACATCCTACCATAATACCAACAAATTTCTCTAATTTAAACAATTATTTTTTATTTATAAAATGTAAAATTCTAGCCCAGAGGAAACTCTATCATCCAGTTTTACCATTTAGAAGTAATGTTATATTGGCTTTTCGTTTATGTGGATCATGTGTGGAATCCAGATTACCGCCATCATGTACAACAGAGCTTTCATCGAGCGTGGATACCAGATAATAAGAATATATGAGATTTATCATTTTCCGTCAAGTCTAGAGATATTTGAAAGAACTATATTGATAAGTTTCTTAAATTAAAGCAAGAAAGTTCTGGTTGGTCCTCTTACTGTAACATAGGAGGCAAAGCGAGATTACATTACCCAGTGTCAAGAAAATGAAGGAGTGCAACTGACCCCAGAAAATATGGTATTTAATTTAGGGAAAAAGGTCAGTTGCAAAATTATATCCTTATTCTTTTTGGGGATGTTGGGGTATGCCTGAAGACTAACCAATGTAACACCTGTTAAAGAGTATCATTCCTTAATGAATGATAATACTGAGATAATAACAGATGTTACACTTATTAATGAAGAACTAATAGCTCTTCATTGGAAACATATGAATGAGTATTTGTCCCAGAAAGATAACAAACCAACATCTTTCTGGCATCTTTCACAACAGCACATGCTCGTCTGAAGTTATATCATAGACTGGAGATATTAGGTTCATCTGTATTGTATTATGATACAGAAAATATTAGATCCATTTCAGATCGATCTAACGATCCACCTATAGGGGATTATCTTGGCGAGTTTACAGACAAACTGGATGGACACTATATTACATCATGGATCAGTGGTGGCCCGAAAACCTATGATTACTTACGTGACGATGGAACGTCATGTTGTAAAATTAGAGGGTTTACCCTCACTTTTATCGACAGTAAAAAATTAAACATCTCACCAATGAAGTGTAAAATAACAGAGATATTCGCTCCTTTTCAAACTCGTATAACTGTGACTAATCATAATAAGATACACAGAGATTTAAATACTCAGACCATTAAAACAAGGAAGAAAAGAAGAATTATCATGCAATTTACACCAAATGACAAATCCTTCTGTATGAATACAAATGTTTTCATCTGATGGAATTAACTCCTCGCCATGGTCTAAGGACTGAAAAGAGGGCATGTGCAGGGCCTTGGGGCAGATCCCAAGTGCATTCAATATAAGGTGAGTCCTGTTTCATATATTTCTCATTATAGTTTGAGATCTACTACACCATTTTTGTATTCAGTGTCAGGTCCAACAGGAAGTGGTAAATCATAGTTTGTAACCAAAGTTTTAACTTGAAGTTATCTATTATATTCCTCAAAATATCGTATCGTTTTATAGCGAATTTCAACCATTGTATACAAGATTAATGCAAAATATTCCCAACATTCAATTTGTTGAAGGATTACCTGAAACTCTTCATGGTTATTTACAGTCTGACAACCCAACTAATTTTATCACTGATGATCTTACAGAGTGAAAGGGGAGAAAATAAACGAGTGTCTCGACTTTTTACACATGGACGTCACCATTTGAATTTATCAGTGTTTTATATTCTACAGAATATATTTCATCAGAGTAGAGAAATGCATAATATTAGTCTAATATCTCAATATATTCTTTTGATCAAGAATGTCAGAGACAAATCTCAGTTTAACACTTTAGTGAGACAGATGTTTCCAGCATGTGTCAAATATTTTGAAGAAGCTTATCAAGAAGCAATAAGACAACCATATGGTTACTTACTCGTCGATTTGAAACTGCAAATACCTGAACAGATCCATCTGAGGACCGGACTTTTTTCCCGAAGATAAAGTTATAATGTATGTACCAAAGTAAGTTAAAACTAATGTTTAACATAATATATACTAATTTGTTATCATGGTAAATCTAGAAGGATTTTATCTGAAAGATGAACTATATGTAATTAAAGAACTTGATTCAAAACTTTAGTCACTGGA
>NW_013667226.1:178240-181546 GCF_000517525.1 Limulus polyphemus | reverse complement strand
GAAAATTACTTTTCACACAGACTATTTAAAACAAATACTCAATATGTTCATAGACAAATCTTTATTTTCTTTTATTAAAAATACTTCACTAAGAAATATGAATTTTTGTATGTGAAAGACTTGTAATATTAATTGAAAGACTGCCAAATTTCGTGAAGATGTACCCAACATATTGAGAGTTATATGTATTAAATTTAGATCAACGAGTACAAAAGGTCACGTGACTCGGTCAACTTGACTGACCCCGTGTTGAGAGAATTAAACTTGATACTTCCAATGGGTTTCTAACATAGAATGATTGTACAGAATTAGTGATTAGTTGAAGATCAGTCCCAAACAGTAACATAATCGACCTAATCACCGACATGCTATGAAAACGAAAGAATTTTAACCCTACAGGATGAAAATAATTTGCAGAATTATTTTCGGACATGTATATTCCCCAAGAACTTGTTGGAAATGTAGACAGATAAAAGTATATGAAACATCATACACGTGTTAAAAGGCCTAAATGTACTGTATCTAAATTGGTTCATTTTTAATAAAGTAGTATTGTATTTATTTGAGTCTTGATTGTCGTCATGGGCTGTTGTCAACGTTTTAAACTTAGTAATATCTTGAATCATCTAAAAATTAATATCATCTACTGTAAAGGTCAACTTATTATTACTGCTAGAGACAAAGTTGGTGGTAAACTAAATAAAAGTAGATAGCATAGAAAGTAATGTATAATAAAACTGCACAATCTGTCTATTTTAACCCCACTCATCCTATTAGATTTGATGGAGTACAGCCTTTACTTAGATCTGTGAAAGCGCTTGGTAAATCCGTTATTATAAAATCAGGTTAAAGACTGGTTAAGTCATCAGGATACATATGTTCTACACAAACCAGTAAGATATAAGTTTTCGAGAAACCGACTTATCATTTCAGAGACCAACGGACAATAGCAGGCTGATTTGGTGGATCTTTCTAACTTAAGTTAATATAACAATGAGTTTAAGTATTAACTCACGTGTATCGACGTGTTTTCTAAATATGCATGGGTCGTCCCATTCAAGGATAAAAAAGTGCAACACTTGTAAAATCTTTAAAACAGATTTTAAAACAGGGTCAAAACCCTTGAAAACTTCAAACTGATTCTGGGACAGAGTTTACTAATCGTCTCTTTCAACGATTTCTCAAGGAAAATGACATTCACTTCTTTACTATACATAATAAAACAAAAGCGTCGATAGTAGAAAGATTTAATCACACTCTTAAAACTAGAATGTGGAGCTACTTTACACCTCGTGGAACTTATGAATATATCACTGAAACATCTGGTCAGTGACTATAATCAGTACTATCATCACAGCATTAAAATGATACCAGTAGACATTAATCACTAATCAGTCTGTTGTATGGAAAACACTTTATAAACCACACGTTAAAGTAAAATTTCAGTTCAAAGTAAGAGAGCAAGTATGTATTAGTAAAGTGAAGTGTCAATTTAAGAAAGGTTTTATGCCTGGATGGACAGACGAAATATTTACGATTTACAAGAGAATAGAGAGAAATCCACCAATGTATAAACTGAAAGTCTATCTTGGAAAAAAATTAAATGGAACATTTTAAGTATCTGAACTACAAAGAGTTATAAGGTCTCCTGATGACGTCTATGCTGTAGAAGAAATAATACATGAACGAGAAAGGGGTAAAAACCAACAATATTTTGTAAAATGGAAAGGAAATCCTGATAGATTTAACAGTTGGATCCTTCAAACAGATCTGAATCGCCTGTCGTCATAAAATGATGTGCATAACTCTATCACTGGTTGTTCAACATGCATCAGTTGTATGTGACGTCACCTAGTAATATAGTTCTATGAATTACTTTGCTAATGATACTCTGACAAACTATATCATTCGTCTTCCGTGACATACCAACCTTGAAGGTTCGTGGGAATTGGTTTTGGTCGAATTACAGTATCCTTATAGCTGGCATAACGTGCCTGACGGTACAGCATGGTTATCTTACTTTTCAGGCTTACTCTGCTACCATTACAAAGAACCCGAAGATTTAATTAGAATCTTAAACCAAGCAGAAGAATCATTTCCTAGACCCAACAATGAACTTATACTTACTTATGATTCATTCACCTGAAAAGAAAGTATGAACGTAAATGATGGAGACTCAATAACACTCGATCCTATACTATCAGTAATACTTGGGCTTGATAGTAATCACACAATAACAGAGCCTACTATAGCTCCACATACTGTTAATATATATGGTGGATTTTATTTGCTCTGTGTTTACACAGATATTGTGGAATCTAGTACCGTTGGTGATGCATATGTACCGCTGATACGAATAGTTCAAGTTTAAGGTGAGGATGGAGACATGATCACCGAAACACTTACAAATCCTCAATGCGGACCTATTTCTAAACAAAGTTTTCAGACTGTTGAGATCGATATAAAGGACAACAGCGGTCAACTTATCTCATCTGAACAAGGAAGAGTCATCGTAACACTCCATCTTCACAGTCATGAGAGTACCTTACTATCAAGAACCAGCCATCTATGATGCCTATTATGATTACCAAGTGGGAACCGTTTACCTTCTTATGCTGGTAGTCAATGGCAATAGGAACACAGCTTGGGAGACGTTTTGATAACTTGTTTCATTCATCTATACCTTTTATAAAGAAAATGAGCATTAGTCTTAGGAAAACAAACTGTTCAGTTTGACATAAATTTAGCATCCAGTGCCATACAAGGAAAACCTTTCGTTAATGCTGGAAAACGACGAGCAATACAAAGAGCTCAGAATCTGGCTCGAGATGCTCTATGTAATAAAAATAAGAAACAAAAAGGTCTCGTGTTCAGAATAGCTAAAACAAGAGACAAATAATCATGACTCTTCTAGCACATGAAAAGTTCTATCAGCGTACAAACTCTGAGCTAGACTTATTTTTACTCCCTCCCACGTATGAATATTTAGATCCCGTACAAACTCTGAGCTAGACTTATTTTTACTCCCTCCCACGTATGAATATTTAGATCCCGCAACAACATATCTTCATGTAAAGGTAAAGACAGTAAAACCTGATGGAACCGACATAAAAAAGGATGAAGATAACTCTATATCTGTCAACTTGTTACTTCATTCTCTATTTTCTCAAGTGTATGTACATCTGAATGACAACCTTATTCCTTTGGCTCACAATCTTTATGCTGATAAGGCCTACATAGAAATTTTACTGAGTTATAACGAAGAAGCTAAGAGAAGTCATTTGATAACCTTATTTCTTTGGCGCA
>NW_013667226.1:175989-177659 GCF_000517525.1 Limulus polyphemus | reverse complement strand
CAAAGACGGCATCGCACCATAGTTACGTACTTTTATCGTATCTAACAAAGACGGCATCGCACCATAGTTACGTACTTTTATCGTATCTAACAAAGACGGCATCGCACCATAGTTACGTACTTTTATCGTATCTAACAACGACGGAATCGCATCATAGTCACCCACGGTTATAGCATTTAAATATCAGATTATAAAATATTTATCCAGATCTTGGTTTCAATTTAATTAGATTGAAAAGTAACTGAAAAATGTTCCATCAGATTAAAAAATTACCGAAAAACACAAAAAGTAGCAAAACAACAACCAACAAACGATTCTACCAAACACACACACAAATGAAATAAATAAATGAAAAATAAAAATTTCAAAAAATAATATATCTTTGAAATATTTTTCTATTGGTGATAGTACACTTGTTTACATTTCATGCATTATTTCCCCTCTCTGTAGTTATTCTGACGGTAAGTCTGCAGGCTTACGACGCTAAAAATCGGGTTTTGATACCTGTGGTGCCAGAGTACAGGTAGCCCATTATGTAGCTTTGTGCTAAACAACAACCAACTAACTGTAGTCAGTCGCTTGTAACAAATCGAAATATTTAGAAAAGAAAAGATAAAAGCAAAGCGCCCCCCGGTGGTTAAGCTGTAAATTTATGGACTAAACATTTAGGCTTCCTTTACTCGTGGAGGGTAGAGTGCAGATAACCTATTGTGTATCTTAAAAATCAGACTAACATACCAACAAAAACAATGTATTTGAATATACAGACGAGTATTGTAATAGTTTTAAGGGTTAATGTTTACATTTGTAGGTTTTTTTGGTTGTTTGTTTACAGATTTTTCCATTCAATTCGTCAAATTTCTTAAAAATCATAGTATATATTTGCTTTAGTTTTGAATTTTGTTTAAACTAAATAAAATCACTAACCAAGCTCCAAGGTAATACCAACGACCCTGAACAACTTCCGGACGGTGCCTTGCTGTGCAGAAAGCTACGACGATATCGCGTGTAATTACAGGGTTATTTATCACAATCACCACGGCAACGAAAACAAACCTATTTCCGAGAATATTGATACTGTGCAGTTGTTGCTATTACAGTATTTTGGATAAACATATCATATCGAAAATAGTATACACTTATGAAGACACTGTTATGCAAATAATTTTAAGCATATTATAAAGGTAAAATACAATAGGTACGATGGTTCGCAAAAAGGAAGAAGAAATAAAATCACTATATAATGGTTTATTTGAAAATACGTGTAAAGACTTGATATGACAGAAGTTAAATATATTGTACATTTAAATACTAAAATGCAGTGTTTGTTTCTTTCAAGTGCAAAGCAGCATAATGGGCTATCTAGCTCTGCCCAACGTATCGATCGAACGCGGAATTTTAACCTTATAATGCCCTTAAACTTACCTTTGAGCCGCCAGAGAAGCGATCCTAAAATGAAGTAATATGGTAAAGTAACGATGTACTTTTCCTGCAGCTAGTCTATTACAATTTACACATCATATTTGTTGGTTTTGAAAACGTCAAATAGTCTTACTTATTAATTTCATTTACTCAATAAAAATGGCCGAAGTTGTGCGTATTTTCAAGTTCCGCATTTCGCAACACTTTCGGGTTTTGTTTCAGTTGTTTCCAATAATGGGGTGTAACAG
>NW_013667226.1:155227-175052 GCF_000517525.1 Limulus polyphemus | reverse complement strand
CAGAACTCTCACATGATGGGACGTAACAGAACTCTCACATGATGGGATGTAACAGAACTCTCACATGATGGGACGTAACAGAACTCTCACATTATGGGATGTAACATAACTCTCACATGATGGGATGTAACAGAACTGTCACATGATGGGATGTAACAGAACTGTCACATGATGGGATCTAACAGAACTCTCACATGATGGGACGTAACAGAACTCTCACATGATGGGATGTAACAGAACTTTAACATTATGGGATGTAACAGAACTGTTACATGATAAGATGTAACAGAACCGTCGTATGATGGGACGTAACAGAACTCTCACATGATGGGATGTAACAGAACTCTCACATGATGGGATGTAGCAGATCTGTCATATGATGGGACGTAACAGAACTGTCATATGATGGGGTGTAACATAACTCTCACATGATGGGATGTAACAGAACTCTCACATGATGGGATGTAACAGAACTGTCACATGATGGAATGTAACAAAAATCTCACATGATGGGATGTAGCAGAACTGTCATATGATGGGATTAACAGAACTGTCATATGATGAGACGTAACAAAACTGTAATGTGCTGAATGTAACTGTACGCTATCTGTCAAGTTAAAAGTTTGTGACTATAAGAACATTATGAATATCCTAACTTTTCACCTATTAGAGTAAAGATTTCACCCATGAGATATCAACAAGTTCCGGTGCAAATCGTTTATAGACAGATTAAGAAATCCGTTTCTGTATTCGCGACACAGATTCACTTTTATGGCCACTTCTTTCATGTGAATAATATTATTTCATACTGTTAAACCATACTCAATTTCACTCTGGGTATTTATTAAAAATTTTTGTAAAAAGTTACACATCATTGTGCACATTAGTCTGAAGAGAGAAAACAACTAACGCTTTACTATTATAACAAACGGTGTGAGGAATAAAAATACTGATGTTAGGAAGAATACAGACTTGGCAAAAATGTTTGCACACTGTTCTGTATTGATGTTATTTTCTACATGTATGTAGGAGTTATTGAGTAAATGCCCGAGTAGTCAGAGAAGGTAACGTATGATTAGACAAACATGCACGAGTTGTTTTGAGCATTTGTTCGTCAAAACAAACATACACATCTGTTTTGTATATAAGAGTGTGTTTTTGGTATAATATTTTTCAAAACAGATCAACGCTTTGTTCAGACAATTTCTCTGTACTTGGTGTAGAGTCGTGCCTCATTAAGTGCCAGAAGTTATAGGGTGTCAAGTTGTTCGACTGTCTAGGAATGGTATGAAGCAAACGGACATTGCCAGAATAGTAGGGGACCCCCAGTGTACTGTATCCAGAATCCCGAAACGGCATATCACCACCCAAAATGATATAATACTGCTGCTTACTCATTTTCACATTTACATCACTGCATCCACTTGTCACTGTCAAGATTGTACAAATTAACACACTGATGTACACTCTTGCATGAATAAAAAGACAAACGAATCCATTACTGTACACACTAGTGTGAGGAAGAAGACAAAATAGCTTAAAATGTTTGTATAAAATTAAAGCAATGTTTAACAGACAAGTGTTGCCACGTTAACTTTTCCAAGTCATTGCCTCCTCCCCTTCTAAAAAAGTTTAAACTATCTTTAATTAAAATCACTACCTTCCCAAGGGGGAGGGGAGGGGGTAAGATGTAACTTTTTCCAAAATTCAGTACCTCTCTTTTTCGGAGATTATTTGTCTAGGTAATCAAATCGCTTGGTTTTCATTTATCACAGTCTTATAGTTAATTTGTTTCACACTTATCGAAATCGTCGAAAATCCAAAATCAGCCGGAAATTAAGATTTGTTTGTTTGTTTGTTGAATTTCGTGCAAAGCTACTCGAAGGTTCATGTGTCTCCAATTTTCATGTTATAGACTAGAGGAAAGGTGACTTGTCAACACCATCTTCCACGTACTTTTGGACCATCCTTTACCAATGAATAATGAAATTGACCGTCACATTATAACGCTCCCACAGCTGAAAGCGAAAGCATTTTCGTTGACGGGAATCGAACTCTCGACCCACAGATTGTGAGACTCGTGCCCTAACCACCAGGTTATGCCGGGCTGGGAAATTAAGAATGTCAAATTTTTGGACTCAGTGCCAATTTACCAAGGAGCTAACGTTCTGATCTTTTGTGGCTCCATAATTGGTTTGGTCATAGGACTTAGGACAATTTTATGTTTGCTATTGATCTACGTTGCTACTGATTTAAACGGAACTTGATGTTCGCAAAGCGTATAGAAATTTATTATACTTCACTTCTGGACAATATTGTCATAGAATATAGAAACTGTCGTCCTTGGCTGTTGGATGATGTTGTCAGAGGACATAGAAAGTGTCGTCCTTGGCTGTTGGCAGAAGATATAGAAAGTGTCATCCTTAGCTACTGGATGACGTTAGCAGAAAGTATACAAACTGTCGTCCTTTGTTATTGATAATGTTGGCAGAGGATATAGAATCTGTCGTCCTTGGCTATTGAATGGTTTTGGCAGAGGATACAGAAACTGTAGTCCTTGGCAATTGGGTGATGTTGGCAGAGGATATAGAAATTTTCATTAGTTGATGGTGGCGCATAGTTAATATATTTGACATAATTTGTCTTCTTAGTCAGATTAGTACATACATTTTACATTTTTAATTTTCGGCTGATATCGGCTCAGAGATCAAACAATCTGCATTCTTAACTCCTAGATTTATTATAATCGCGTTAAGCGTGAATTAAAAGTACTACAAAACAGTGGTAACTGAACACAAAGCACAGTTGATGTTGAGAAAAAGACGTTGTTTAGCAAATGTTTAGCTGACGCAATGCAGTATAGTTTCATCTCTCGCGCGTTATATGTACTCGAAGGATTTAGTTTTTGGCTTTATGAAGGCTAATCTGCAATATCATGGTGCAAACTTTTTCAGCATATTATTATTTTAGTTCCTTTTTTTATATTTATGAAAAAATATCATAAACCTACGTACACACATCTAACCACACTGGTATGCTTAAATACATATTATAGTTATGATAGTGTAATAAGTACCACAAAACAAAACCTAGTTAACGTTATGCATGTTGAATCTTAACTCCTTCGCTTTACGGTAGAAGTCAGCACACGTTCAGAAAAGTTACAAGACTTTTTGAACTATTCATGTTTTTGGAGTGTTTTTTCAAAGCGCGCGAAACATGTTATTTCATATTCCATCCTAATTAGCAGAAAACTAGTTCACTTTTCGTTTAAATAAATAATAAATTAGATCATGTTTGGTTAAATCACTATGTTAACTTATTTTCCGTTTAAATAAGTAGCAGAATAGTTAACTTTTGATTTAAACCAATAAGAAATTAGTTAATTTTTCACTTCAATCAGTAGCAAATTAGTTAACTTTCTTTTTAAATCATCAGTAAATTACATTACGTTCTCTTCAAATTGTTGGAAGTTATTCCACTCTTCGTTTAAATCAGCAGCAAATTAAACAACTTTAGGTTTAAATCGCTAGCAAGCTAACTTCATTTTCCATTGAAATCCGTAACAAAGTAGTTTGGTTTTCGTTTAAATCAGCAGTAAATTAGACAACTTTAGGTTTAACTCACAGTGATGATCAGTTCAGGTTGTTTAATTCAGCAGATCGACAGCAGATATGTTCATTTTCCGTTTAAATCATCCTTAAATATCATCCAGAGATTTAATTTTTTTTTGTCATACCTCTTACCTTTGAGTATCAATCTTTTCGTAGGAAACTATACGAGTTAGTTTATCCGGAACTGTTACCTGCTGGAGTCTGTTGTCGTTTAACCAGTACGCTTCTTATTAATATTCCACAACATGATTAGTAACTAAGGGAAAGCACGTGGTTTGGCAAGGTCTCTGCAAAGCGCGCGTTTAAAGGATTGTGAGTAACTAGGAAAACAAAATATCCCCTTGGCACTAAACAAATAGCTTTTTGTTTATTAAACTTACAAGATGTTTGATGAACAATGTTTAGCCCTGATGTTAAAAGTTTCCTTAGAATTATTACGCATGTTGTGGTTGAGGTTATATGTAAAAAAAATATTTTCAGTAAAAGAATCTCAGTCCTTCAAACAGCAACAACATTTTTAAACGTAATGAAATATCTATTAATAAAAACCCTCGAGTCAACTAATTTGGTGTTTGTTTCAGTTTTTAACAATAAAATAGCATAATATGCTTTAAAATAAATTATGAAATATAACTTAAAAGCAAAGGGAAGTTTTAAAATCAAGTCTTTGTAGAGACCGTGGGAAGAATTTCACATAAATCAATAACAATGAATTTTCCTGTTTTCTTATACTTTGTTCTGATTTCCATAATCAAGGAAGCATCCGTGTTTTACCCTCCAATGTACTTGTAGTTCGAGAAGCACCAATTTAAAAGCATATGTTTGAAAACAAAACGGATAATTCTTAACAACTGTTGTAATTTCAAGATTGCACATAATACATAGTTACCTGATTTATGCAAAAAACTAGAGATTCAAGGACCTAGTATACAGAAAAACAAGTGAAGGTTGAAAGAAACATGACAAAATGTTAAAGTACAAATACAACACTATTCTAAAATGGAAGAATAGCTGATTATGTGGTAGTGAATTATTGTTTTTGTGAAACAAAGACAGGTTAAAAAGTGAAGCAAGTGAACAGCACACGATCAGCAGAATAGAGAAATTTAAAACAAAGACGAGACTCCAACAAGAAATTCTGGTTCCTTCAACGTTGAAATGAATCTACTATCATCGGAGCTTGAAAAGAATCTGATTTAAAAGTCCAAACTGTGTTCACTAAACACCTTTTTTCTGCAGATGACCCGCCAGAAAACTGGATCACAAGAATTCCAAAGTATCTCTGCTTCATGTGACAGTGGTGAAGCAGTCTTCTTTATGCAAGGTAGATTAAGTAATAATACAACTGTTCTATGAAAAAATAGATAAGTTCCTTTATCAGACCTGCTACATCTGAATTAACTCAACTAAATCTAGCACGTTTGAAATAAGAACTGAGAATTTCTTAACTAAATTTGTAGATACAAATTATACACACTATGTGATATTAGGTTATGTAGTATTTGCATACTACACAATTTCAAACTGGTCTTTCCTAGACGAGATAGAATATAGACTTAACAGGTTGAGGATGTAAGAATCAGGAAACAAATATATGTGTTGTTATAGTTTCAAACTATATTTTTCTGCAAGACGTAAACTAAATTGAAAAAAAAAGTAACCATATAACAGTTTTATTTTGTTTAACGGATGTCAAGATCTAAAATAAAAATATGTCAACAGATGGCGGCACGAGCACCAAAAGCCAACCTCTTTCTTGATGAAGGAGGCATAAAATTAACAAAATACTGTACTTTATAAAATTGACGATTAATATGATATAACAAATGCATCCGAATTATTTCTTAAAGAAAAAAAACTCGAAACACTTTGTTATTTTCTACAGATTTTTATTTTAATTTCTATTGTGAATACACAAACCTCCCTTCTTTTTCACACTATACGTTAAGGATAATTATTTTCATAAATATCACAACAACTTTACTGTATCTAATGTGGACACATGTAAGAAGATATCACCTGTGTTCTCTATGCAGCTTGATCTTCGTGAATGTGAACACTTTTAAAGGGCTAAAGTAGCCGAACATCATCGTGAATGTGACAATTTTAAAGGGCTAAAGTAGTCGAACATCATCGTGAATGTGAACACTTTTAAAGGGCTGAAGTAGTCGAACATCTTCATAAAATGTGAAAACTTTTAAAGGGATAAAGTAAGTTGGTCGCGAATTTTGTGTAATGATGGGAGATACCTTGTACAGTATCCAAATACTGGCCAATCATGGATCTGTAAGCAACCAGGTAAATATTTCAACTGTATATTGGATGTGGAGCCAATTTCTGAAGTGTCTGGACATCTAGATCTTCATGAACATCAACATATTTCAAAAATACATTGAATAGGCCATGAGTGAGGAGGTTGGTCTGGGGGGGGGGGGGTATCGGGCGACAAATTAAGCTAACTATTAGCCCACATTCAAATCATCACCTCTATCTATCTAATTCTTAAAAGCAAATGGATTTTGAGAAATATTTATAGTAATTGCTTTGGAAATGTCACATCATCAAGTATAAACGAAACGAAATGCCCTTGTTTATTAACTTTAGAAGTAAAAAGGGTGGGCTGGTAAAGATCCTGATGAGTAATAAAATCGAATCGGGTATACGCGCGCCCCAAATATGGTATTGTTGGCGCATAAAAATATATAAAATAGAAAGGAAAAAGGTCTCATAGTTTAATTTACTTTAATTCTGCCTAATAGAATTTTACGTGCCGCGGCTATTGAGGATTCCCTCTTTGCCCGTACATGAAAATTGTATAATCGTTTCTTCAAAAAAAGGTTCTAAAGATGTCAAAATAAAACGCCCTGTCAGATTTCCAAAAAGTCATGATTAAAGGAGAACATCTATCTGAACCCTCAGTGACAAGAACACCTAAAGTGAATGTGCTCCGAGGAATATTGTTAAAAGTGATGTCAGGATGGAGATCGAAAAATAAAAAAATAACATCTATTTGAATTGTGTGTGATCCAAAGACTTAAAATAGAGAACATATCCAAAGGAACATTGTTAAAATGATGTCAGCGTAAACATAAAAAAAAAACCACAAACATAACAGTTGTCGAAAACTAAGTCGACAGATCGTGAGAGACGAGCATTGTCACGAGTGGTGAAACGAACCCATAAGATGACACGGTCAAAGGTGTGTGCTGAACGAAGCGTTAGCCAACAAAAAACAATTTATTTCAAAAGAACTCGAAGGAAGCTGCACAGGATGGGTTGCTTGTTGAAAACAAATATCAAAACAGCAAAACTGTTGAACGATGGAACTGTAAAAAACTCAACATTTCAAAGATAAGAGTCTTCAATGCACTCGAAGAGGCGAAGAGTATTTAACCTAGAAACAAACTCAGAAATTACACTCCATCTCAGACAAGAGCAAATTAAAAGCTACAGTTATGAGGCATAGCAGAAGAGTTAGCAATGAAGTTTGGTGCAAGTTGCTGGTGCTCTTGACAAGATACTAGACAAAGATATGAAAGTGACAAATCCAGAAACCAAACGTTTACAAGCTCTCAGCATCACCTGGAAAGTAAAGGCTATTATTATCAAATCAGAAAAATGAATGAAGAAGCTATAATTTTCTTCGTTCGCTCACTTATCATCCTGATGCAGCTACAACGGAGTTTTTAGCGACGTCTACGTAAAATGGAAGGATTGATTTTTTTTTTCAAAATATCTTATCTGAGATCGACCTCGATACCTTTTGCAGAAGCAAGTTATAGTTGACATTGTGGCATCGGGCAATGGGGCGCAGTCATGGTCGTCAGAGTGAGCACTAATGACGATGGAGGAATTAGTTACAAGGACAACACTGGACCCAGGAACGTCGTTCTTACCAAGTGCTATTAATCGTCTGTATGTTGTAATACCGAATTAGGTAAGATCTAGTCCTATTGAGCAGATCAAAATAATTATCTTGATGATAATTCAGGTCAACTCAAATCTTGGGAGGATATAAATATAAACCACTAGCATTCATTTTAAACTTTCCGAAGCTCATCTTGTATTAACAAATAAAAACTGTTTAAGTTTTCATACCTTGTGTCATCAGCGTTTTTGACTCAATAGTAAAATGATTGTTTGTTTTAACACTGGTTAGTTTAAATTTGATCAAAGATACTTAGGTTTTTAATATTTAGTTTGTGCGAAAGAAAGTTACATGCTGTTTGTAACAGACTAGAAGTAGTAAAACATTTCTGCTACTAGCATCTGGTAATTCCTGCTAAACAACGGTTCGAACAAAGATTCCTTGTAGACTGTAGTAAAAATGTATACGTTTATCTTTATGGGTTTAATTTTCAGGTAGTTATGCATCGAAAAAGTGGTATATAACGATTCTGATGTTTGGTGTGAAACATGCTTAATTGCCTGAGTTACTGGCTTAGACTAATTACCGGAAAATATTATAAAAGGTTAACATTTTATAAATTGATGAAGATTTAAATTAGACTAAATTTAGACACCATTAGGAGCAAAATGGCGAGAACAACTAAATTTAACACCTTATTTACTGGTAATTACCTAAAATATTCACTTTTTAATATAACCATGAGGCAGAGCTATAAATGACAAAAACATGATTTCTCCATAATCACAAAATACCTTCAGCGAACTATTATAGGTATTACTCTATGTTGGAGTAAGGAAGCTGTGACAAAACAAACTTGATATTTAGTGGTATTATTGAGATAAAGACATCTTGATAGTGAATCAACAACCTTGTTAAGATCCACTAGACGTATTAAAAGAGTAATTGAATAAGGTTTTAAGGTTAAAGTTGACCCACAATAACCGAAGGTAACTAACAAAATTATTAATAGACAAAACATTCGAAACATGAACACCAAAGCTGCTTACCTGTCTTGCCAACTTTGGTCTAAACACCATCTTGTCACTTCCTTTAGTCTGTGCTTACCTGTCTTGCCACAAAGGAAGTGACAAGATGGTGTTTAGAGGAAGATAATTAGAACGACCGCCTCGATACTTAAATTAAAAGAAAGCAGATGAAAATAAAACTAAATTTTTAATCCAACATTTGATGAACAAAATATGTCAAGGTTGTATCTTTAACCTAAAGAACAGCTCTGAGGCTAGGAAACAGGTTCCTCCAAAATATACCTGCATGTATAAAATATTTAAAGAATCAAAAGTTAGTTTCTATTTTCTCATATCATGATCTTCGTTTGTTTGTTCGTATGAGATATTCACATAAGACTACAAAGATATTAATATTTCGGAACAATAGAAGCTTCTTTGAAACACTTAAATCGTATTTACAATTGGATAGGTAGCTTTAACATAATGTCTGTATTAATCAAAAACAAGCCACATAAAAACATTATATTGTAGTGTTTATGAAATTTAGACATTTTACGTATTATTAAGCAACCACATATTTATTAGTGACTAAATAGATAGAGGTTTCAAAGTAATACTCAGAAATTAGGATCTGTAATATTTCGCTGAAGGTATTTTATAATTAAGGAAAAATCTAGTTTTTTCTCACTTATAACTCTGCTTTATGGTTTTACTAAACTGAATATTCTCAGTACTTACCAGTATATAAAGTGTTAAATTTAGTTGTTCTCACCATTTTGTTATTAATGATGTTTCAGTTTGGTCTAATTTAAATGCTAATCCTCTATAATATCTTCTGATGATTAGCATAACCGTGTAAGCTATTAACTCAGGTAACTAGGCATATTTTAAGTGCCATAGCAAAATGCTAGAATTGTTGTTATACCGCATTTTGATATAGAATTTCATAACTACTAGAAAAATAACGTCATACAGAGAATTGTATAAATTGTACATATCTAATACTGAATCAACAGACTGGGGTTTCGAAATAGCACTAAGACCTTACGACTTGCAATAATTTGGTGAATATATTTTGAAATTATGGAGAAATCTCGCATTTTTTATTTATATCCTTGCTTTATTAACCATAAATATTCTCAGTAATTACAATTATATAAAATGTTAAGTTCGCTTGTTCTTATCATTTTGTTACTAATTGTGTTTGAGTTAGGTCTAATTTTAATTTATTTATAAAATGTAATTCTGTATAATTTGTTTCATAGTTTGTTTGTTTTTATAGCAAAGTTATCTTGGAATAGCTACTGTGTCCACCGCGATGAATCGAACCTCGGATTTTAGCGTTGCAAGTCTGTAGACTTCCCGCTGGGGTACTAATCCTGTATAATATATTCTGATAATTAGCATAATTATTAAGCCAGTAATTCAAGTAAATAAGCATATTTAAGATGTACCATATCATAACGTTAGAATAGTGCGAATACCGCCTTTTGATGCAGAATTTGATAAGTACCTGAATACTAAAATCATAATTAAAAATGCTGGTAAGTTTCTCTGAGGAACTGAAAACAATTTGTGCTCTATATATTTCAAAGGATTTTTTTGTGAAATGCTTTATCGTGAAACAGAACGACTGACGAACTGATCTTGACTTTTTCATGTAGATAAAAACGTGTTGTTGTTAAATTTTGTATATCCTGATTCATTGTTTAACATAATACAAAACGAGTTTCTGCTTTGTATAAGCCAGAGTTTTAAACCTACACTTTTAGGTTAGAACTTGTTCTACAAAAAAGGTGTCCAAATGTAGACGACCGATAATGTTGACTGTTTGACTATCATGTGTATCTATGTTCACGATGTTAGAAAAATACGTAGGTTCAAGAAGTCTTGATAGAAATGAATAAAAACCCTATATTTAATTTTAGCGGGTTCGAAAGGTGGACCTTTCTTCTTCAGAGGCAAACTGGGAATGGTGGTGACGTCATGAAGGTCATCCGGCTTTCCAGGGTTTTTATTCATGTATATCTATGTGTTGGTATTTGGTTCCATCATTCTCACCATCATTA
The DNA here is from genome assembly GCF_000517525.1 of Limulus polyphemus. Classification (NCBI taxonomy): domain Eukaryota; kingdom Metazoa; phylum Arthropoda; class Merostomata; order Xiphosura; family Limulidae; genus Limulus; species Limulus polyphemus. Next base: position 164,491 of record NW_013667226.1, on the reverse strand, counting down.
AAATCTAAATAATCAAAACTACCCACCATGTGTTTTATCAATATAGATGATGTTAAATGACATATCTTGGCTTCTCCATTATAACTCAGCAAAGTTTCTATCTAAGCCTTGTATGCATAAAGATTGTGAAATGAAGAAATAAGCTTGTCATTCAGGTGCACATCCACTTGAGAAAATAGAGAATGAAGCAACAGATTAACAGATGCAGATTTATTTTCATCATTTTTATGTCCATCCCATCTGGTTTTTCAATCTTTGCCTTTGCATGAAGATATGATTGTGTCAGATCTAAATATTCAACTTCCAAACCTGATATAGAAAATTTGATGGGTCCTCTGTTAGTAACTGAAGATAGAAGATAATATTCGGTTCACTGACCCTCCTCAATCACGGTTTACATAGGAGGGAGAGAAAATAAGTGTAGCTCAGACTTTGTACACTGACAGGACTTTTCATTTGGCATGAGGGTCATGATTATTTGTGAAAAAAGTCTGGTGTCTATGATTTTCGTTTCTAGGTTTCAGCTATTCTAAACACAGGACCATTTTGTTTATTCTTTTTATTGGGTAGAGCAATCTGGTTGACATCTCGAGCCATGTTCTGAGGTCTTTGTATTCCTCAATATTTTCAAGATCAACAAAATATTTTCCTTGTATGACATCTGATTCTAAATTTATGACCGACTGAACAACTGAATAAAACAATTTACTCAATAAGTCTCCTAATCTGTGACCCCATTGCCATTGACTACTAGTGTAAGGAGGTAAGCCATGACTACTAGTGTAAGGAGGTAAGCCATGACTACTAGTGTAAGGAGGTAAGCCATGACTACTAATGTAAGAAGGTAAGCCATTGACTACTAATGTAAAAAGGTAAGCCATTGACTACTAGTGTAAGGAGGTAAGCCATTTCTCACTTGATAATCGTAATAGTCATCATAGACAGCTGGTTTGTAATAATAAGGTACTCTCATGATGTCAAAGATAACGAAAATGAAGTGTCCATGTCGTCCTTTATATCCACCTCGATGGTTTGAAAACTTTGTTTAGAAACGGGTTTGCAATGAGGATTTGTAAGTGTTTCAGTGATTACGTCCCCATCCTGACTTTTAACATGAACAATGCATATCAGTGGTACATACGCACCTCCAACAATACTAGGTTCCGCAATATTTGAATAAACATAGATTGAATAAAGTCCATCATGCATGTTAACACTATATGGAGTTACAGTGGGCTCCGCTATCATGCCATTATTATCAAATCTAAGAAGTACTGATAACACAGAATCAAATGTTATAGAGATTTCATCATTTACATTCACACGTGCCTTTCGGGTGAATAAATTGTAAGTAAATATACGTTCATTGTTGGGTTTAGTGATTATTCTACTTGGTTTAATATTCTAATTAAATCTTCTGATTCTTTGTAATCATCTGGTCTAATATAATATATTATGGTAGAAGAGTGAGGTCCAGATAAGTAGGATAACCATTCTGTACTGTCAGGCACTTTATGTCAGCTATTTGGATACTATAGTTTAGCCAAGGCCACTTCCAACGAGCCTGCAAGGTTGATAGGTCTTGATAGTTTGTCAGTTGTTTGTTTTGATTGTTTTTGAATTTCGCGCAAAGCTACACGAAGGCTATCTGCGCTAGCCGTCCCTAATTTAGCAGTGTAAGACTAGAGGGAAGGCAGCTAGTCGTCACCACTCACCGCCAACTCTTGGGCTACTCTTTTACCAACGAATAGTGGAATTGACTGTCACATTATAACGCCCCCACGGCTGAAAGGGCGAGCATGTTTGGTGGGATGCGGATTCGAACCCGCGACCCTGCAGCTATTAAATTTATCAATATACCCTTTCCATTTTACGAAATATTGTTGATTTTTACCTCTTCTTCGTTCATGCAATATTTTTTCTACAGTGTAGGCGTCATTGGGGGATATAATAATGCATTGTAGTTTAGATTCGTAAAATTTTCCATTTAATTTTTTTCAGAGATAGTCTCAATGTTTATGCACTGGTGGATTTCTCTCTGTTCTCTCGTACTTGTTTATCCATCCAGGCATAAAGTATTTCTTAAATTGACACTTCACTTTACTAATACGTACTTGATCGCCTACTTTCAATTGAAATTTTACTTTAACGTGTGGTTTATAAAGTGTTTTCCACACCACAGACTGATTACAGTGATTAATGTCTACTGATATCATTTTAATGCTGCGATGATAGGACTGATTATAGCACTGACCAGATGTTTCAGTGATATATTCATAAGTTCCACGAGGTGTAAAGTAGCGCCACATTCTAGTTTTAAGAGTGTGATTAAATCTTTCTACTATCGACGCTTTTGTTTTATTATGTATAGTAAAGAAGTGAATGTCTTGTTCCTTGAGAAATCGTTGAAAGAGACGATTAGTTAATTCTGTTCCAGAATCAGTTTCAGGTTTTAAAATCAGTTTGAAAGCTTTTACGAGTGTCACACATTTCTTACCATTGAATGGAACAATCCATTCATATTTAGAAAACACATAAATACATGTGAGTAAGCGTTCTTAATCTGATTGTTGTATTTACTTAGGTTAGAGAGAGCCACCAAATCAGCCTGTCATTGCTCATCAATCCGTGAAACGATCACTCGGTTTCTCGAATATTTATATCTTCCTGATTTTGGTAGAGTGTATCTATCCTGACGATTTAACCAGTCTGTGACCTGTTTTAGATTTAGAGTGACGGATTTACCTAATGCTTTTACAGATCTAAGTAAAGACTGTACTCCACCGAAACTAGCAGAATGTAAAAGTTACAATAGATAGATTGCAATGTTTTATTATATATTATTTTCAACGACTAAACCACCTACTTTTATTTAGTTTACCATCAACTTTTTCTCTAACAGTAGTAATAATTTTAACTTTACAACAAGTGATGTTAATTCTTAGACAGCTCAAAATATTATTACTAAGCTTAAAAGGTTGACAACAGCCCATGATGAGAGTCAAGAGACAAATGAATGAATAAGACAATATTATTATATTAAAAATAAACCCATTTAGACATACATGTACAGTACGTTTAGGTCTTTTAACAGGTTTATCAAGTTCCATATATACCCATCTGTCTACATTTCAAACAACTTCTTGGGGAATATCCATATCCAATAATTGCTCTTCAAATTTTTCCATCAGGTTGAGTATGAAAACAACTTACATTATTCAAATCCTCTAAAAGTTCAGTTTCTTCAACAGTTAGTTACTTTCATGGAAGGAAGTAAATTCCGCCTAATTGCAGCCACTCATTTCTTTTTAATTCATTAGCTCGTCACAACTGATGGACAGTAGGACCACATCCTTCATAAATATACACTTATAAATACTTGATTACACATTATCAGTATCGAAATATTTCCGTAACAGTACTTGTTTCATTTAGTTTAAAAACATATTCCAAATCATACTTACAGCAGATGGGTTGTATATAACTATCAATACTAGAAGTATATGATACTACAATTGTATGAATGCTGAAAGTAAACTGATTATAGTCTGATTTGAGTGCAATTTGTATATGGATAAGCGACCTAGATTTGACTGCTTCCTGTATATTGCGAAATAGATTTGGTCAACTGAAGACTGACCTTTGCCATATGGCTTTCAATAACCACAATATATATCAGTTTCGAAAAATTGTTTTCTAAGTCTGATTCATTGATGAACAATTATAACATGAGATCAGAAATAAAAATTAGACTGAACTTTAGACTGTTTGTTGTAGATTTATTTTGAAAATTAGGAAATGTCTGAACTTGTGATCGAGCTTATCAACACTACCCTGAAACAATTAACTCTGTAATCATTCGAGTACATATGAATATAATTCGTTGTATTGTATAATGAAATCATAAATTTCATACATTTCCCATGCCTGTAAAGTTTTATGTAGCTTTTACGTCTAAGTAGATATTATAAATGATAAAACTAACAACTAGAACTGAATCGATCATAGTCAAAATATACTTGATTTGAAAAAAAAAAAACTAGGCTATATTTTCCGAATATTTGTAGGCTGACCTTGTCTGAACTTTTGACCAATTGCTGTATGTCATCACAGTTTAGTCTTACAGAGTAGTGAGCATAAAATGTTTTTGTTGTAAAGTATGGTTGAAATACAAGTATTGCACTCTATCATTTATAAACTAAATTCATTCGTATTATTGATTACCTAATAAGCTTAATTGTTATAGTATAATAGAATTTCTGATTTGTCAATAAATATATGCATTTTAAAGGGTCGTGACTTTAGTCTCGTACATGTGTGTTACAAAACTTTCTAATTCAAAGCTATTGACCTTTTAAGAGATTCCGTTTTATTACAAACCTTTAGACTGTCAGTGGACTTGAATCTAGGCAAGCATGTGACGATTGCTCAAACCTTGTATCGTGTCCTTAACGTTCATTGCAGAAGAAAGATCGTTTATATCTGTACTGATATGTTTTAGTATAAATCATTCAGCCTTATGCCTAATCCATCAACAAACAAGATTTGTGAAAAACTTTCAACAGAAACGTAAGATCATAATTTTCTATCAATGATTAAACATAATTATTTACATAGATCCTTTAAACTTTAGTGGAACAAATCAACTTATAAAGCTAAACATGAGATTTAAATAAGCGTCCTTTTAAGGATGGAGAGATGCTATATATTAATTAGCATTAAGTTTTTACATATAAAACGTCAACAAATTCAAAAGGTATGTCATGCAAATTGCATATAGAAGCAAAAACTATAGAACTAATGAATTAGTAAAGTGTTTTATACACAAGGTGACAGGTAATTGTAAAAGCATGTAAGGTAAATTACTGGCTATAATATTTGGCTCACTCAAGTAATGGCTAAATTAAGATAGTATGTGTGATAAAAACTGGCATATGTAATACACTGTGTCATAATAGCTGTCTCATTAAAATAATGGTTTTACTTGTAACTTTTAGGACACTTAATTAAATTTAGACATTAATGGTGTAATCACATGTTGAAACACATTGAAACGCCATATTTAACTCTATATTTACAGAACTACCATCCGTTCTAGCAGCACTACCCTTAGTAACACAACCCACCTAGTAATACCGTCCACAATACAATTAAATATATAAATGAAAGCTATAAACATGAGTTGAGACCAGCACGTAGTCCTATCTACCTATAGAAATATCATCCACCTTTGTAAAACATACTTCAGTATATAGGTGAAAACTATAAAGCTGATAAGATTAAAATAGCAGATTTAATGGTTTACTTATAAAGCGAAGGTGATAAAAAAATTTCCAGTACTTGTAATTGTAAATACAATGCTATGCAAATTAGATTAAATTATTAATTCTAAAACTTCGATTGTTACTATAAAGTTTATGAAACGTTGTCATCCTTTGGTGAATTGCTTGCAAACTATCTGCATGCTCATCATAACAACATGCCCTTTTGTGCTACTTTGTGACCTAGTATCACATTCTCTGTTGAGTGACACTCGAATTATGAAGTCACGCATAACAACATGCTTTCTGGTAGCAGAAAACTTCCATTGTTAAGTGTCGTGGCGGCATGACAACATCCACTTGCCATGGCGGCCTAGCAACGAGCCTGAAACATTAAGAGTTGAATGATAAAAATTCTGTCTCTCTAAGAGCTTAAATAGAAGTTTTCAGACAGAATCAAAACATACTTAAAGGTGGACCAAATTGGGAAACAAGCCGTAATAAAATTCTACATTTGAAAATTTTGAATAAAAATTTCTATTTTTTTAAGCCTTTCCATGGTTTATTTTTTCTTGAAAAGCGATTTAAAATCGAAACTAGTCAGATTTATAAGTTACATTAAGGCTTAAATCTTCATAGTTTTAATGAAAAAAGTTATATTTTGAGAAGGTACATCAAATGCAACTTTGTAGACGATTAACATGAAAAAAGAATTTTTTAATAAAATTATTGAAAAATGTAAAGGGTTGGGCCTTGGTAATTTTGATGATTTTTCTTAAACACGGATAACAATTCGTATTTTAATGCAAAAATAAGTGCAAAATATCTTATGTTGTATATATATTAGAAAAACAGTAAGCCTGAAACATAAGAAGAATATTGAAAAACTCATATCTCTTGCAAAGCTTAAAAGAAGTTTTTATCTTATCCAGAATAAAAACTAACTTAAATATGGATTAAATTTGGAAACGTAATGACCTTATAAATTTGAGAATTTTGATTGAAAATTCCTATTTGTTTGAAATCCTTCCATTTATTATCTTTTCTTTAGAAGCAAAGTAAAATCTAAGTTGGCAAGAATTTTCAAAACTTAAATCTTGGGAGGTTTGATGAAAATGTTATATAATGAAAAACGTCCAAGAAAAAAATACATATTTTTGAAAGATACCAATGATGAATCCTTGGTAATTTTGATGAATTTTTTTTAAACCCGCAATAAAGTGCGTACATGAAGTCAAAATTAAATGTGAAATATTCGATTGTGTATATTTCTTAGAAAAACTGCAAGTCTGAAACATTAGTTTAATGAATAAAAAAAATCTCTCTCAAAGCTTAAGAATGAATTTTTCTTATTCAGAATAAAAACAAACTTAAAGTTGGAATAAATTTGATACAAGTGGTAATGAACTTCTAGATACAGGAATTTTTGATTAAAATTTACATTTTGCGAAGCCCTCCCATGGTTTACCTTTCCTTCGAAAACAGTCTAAAGTCGAACTTAGCTAGAATTTCATCACGGCTTCAATCTTGTGAATTTTGATGAACAAAATTATATTTTGAAAACATAATTTATTCTGAAACTTAGGTGAGAAACAACAACAGAATATTTCTAGATGTTAAACCCATAATGTCCTCGGTTTGAAGCACCATTCGCTGTCAGCAGCTGACTGTGGATATGAAAATAACCTTTTATTTTAGAACAGAAAATACAAAAATCACTATTTAACCCGCCTATATAATACTGTTGCGTCAGCGAGTCACATGACTACTATGACGCAACGTTTCTCGAACTATCATGTACTTTGGCGAATGCTCTAGTATTTATTGGATATAGGGTAGGCTGGTATATATAAGAGGGGTACAACGTGACGCGGTAATGTAATGTAATGTGTGTGTAGACAGTGAGTGATTGAACTGCAGTCAGAGAGCACGAGAGACGTTACAGCGTTTGTTTAGCGCGATTGTTGAAGTTGAGTGTATCGGTAAAGTTATATTCGGAAAGAATAAACCAGTTTTATTAAGTAAGGACTTGTGTCGCTAAAGTTTCGTCGGAACGAAGTTACGGAAAGTTAATTAACAAACGGAGACGTAACAATACGCAGAAATGTAGTATAATCACCAAACATAACCTTTAAAACTTACCTATTTGATTTAAGTTGTATATTTCAGGTATACGTCGCAAAACTACTTATAACCAAGTTTAAAAACAAAACAAAACAGAAAAATCATGCGTTTAAATTTGAATAGAAAAATACATTGATGTATTTCTTAAAAGTCTTGACTTACCACAACCGAGAACTTTATTTAAATCGTTAGTCTATCTTCGAGTGACAGCAGTACAGTATCCTGCACGTTAATTATAACGGAATTATGTGTATTTGATTATTAAATATTATTTTTATGTAGAATACAACCAAATCATTCTTTATCCAAAACCCATTGCAAACATAGTACTATATACTTAGTTTAGTTTAGCTTTTAGGCTTAACTTGAAAAGTTTGTATTCCTTTGAAATAATTATTTTGACAAAAACAAGTCAAAATCAGATATGTAATCAACTTAATTCTTGGTTTAGAATGTAGAAGTCTGTATATCTGGCTTTTTCTCTCTGTATGTGTTTGTGCAAGATAAAATACTTTTTGCTCAAATAGCCGGACAACATTAATAATAATTACTTTTGCTGTCTCTGTTTATTAGACATTAAAATACAGCTTTGGTTTGTGTAATAAATAAACTCTTGTCGCCTGAAATGGGCTTTCCAAACACCAGAGTCTTATGCCAACTATAAGTTTTAAGACTAGAAGAATTAAATTTTAGACTTGTCCTGAAGCTGTTATAAATCCATGAAGGTAAACTGAACAGTTGTTTGTTGGATGAAGTTTTCACTTTTTGCCCATCTAAGGCACGATGAGTTGATCATAGTTTGAGTTGCAGTGATATAGCTACTTGAGTTTTCAGCTTAGGTTGTAGGTTACCAATTTGGAGTGATTCCTTTTTTCTTAGCGTCAATTCATTTTTCGCTGAGTCTATTATTCGGAAGTGTTCACTGTTACAGTCTTTGCTTAGGTAGTTGTAAATTCCAGAGTTATTGAAAGGGCTGTTATGCCCATGTTCCTTGATTCTGGTAGTTAAGGTTCGAGTCGTTGACCCAATATAGACTTGCTTGCAGTATGGACACAAATATTTGTAAACTACCAGCGATAAAAATTTTGAAGGTATTTTGTCTTTAAACAGGAAAAAAATTAAGTATCCGTTTGTTCAGTTTGAAGATGACTGTTAGGCAGACTTGGGGATAAGTTGATTGCAGAATGCTTTTGATTTTACTTTTTAGTTTGATGCCGTGGGAACCAGTGAAAGGTAGTACCAAGGTGAAAGGATACTTAGGAATGATGAGGTCAGGAAGTTTGGGGTTGTAAACCTTATTGATATATTCAAAAATACTCTTGCTGATGAATGCTAGAGGGAAGGCATTTTTAATCAGATATTTTTTAATACTGATAAGTTCATCATGAAAATAACCATAAGAGATGGTAAGTTTATTTGCTCATATGGGTGGACGATTATTATTGATTATTCATGGCCAAATTTTCAACACAGATTTTATGAAATTATCTTAATTAAAGAGCGTTTAGCGTCACGTGATATTACTTAAGCAATTAGCATAAATAATGATGCTTGATACGGCTGTACCAATTGCATGGGGTCATGACAAGAAACTGCTAATCTAAATTCCATGGTGCAACTATAAAGGAACTATTAACACTGTTATAGAGAGGAAAAACTACCACCATATATTTTAAATAATCTGGTTGGTTCTGTAAAGTATAGGTCTGTTCTGAATAATAGGGTTGCGATCATAAAGCTATTGTGGGTTATTAGTAAGTGTTACTTTCTTAATTGTTGTGGTTTGTTGGTGTGTATTGACAAAAAGTCGTGATATCTAATAAAAAAAAAACACCTTGGGTGTGAAACAAAGCTGTAGCCAAAAAATAATTTAGTATGT
>NW_013667226.1:128968-154221 GCF_000517525.1 Limulus polyphemus | reverse complement strand
AATTTTAATTTCATTCCTTTAAGTCGCACACTCAATCCTTTTTTGGCCACACCTTTTTTTCACACCTAAGGTATTTTTGATTAGATAACTTATATGTTTCAACAATCACAGTTGCACGTCCCCTCCTTGGGGGAAGCATACAACAATTTACGCATTATGGATGTGAAGTGTAGCCTTTGTGGAAGATATACATTTCAAATACATAAAAAAAAAGATTGCATGAGTCGAAATTACAGAAAAAATTAGCTGTAGTAAAGTACAAGTTAAAGGATGTGATGAAGAAACACAGAAATGTTTTGGTTTATAATTTAAATAAATAATTAATGTAAAGGTAAGAAGGATAATTGCGTCTTGTGGAAGTAATAAATGTTTATATACTTTATCCCAACTTCTCATAGTATGTGTATGTTGTGGTGGTCCAACTTGACTGTAAACTTTGTATTTACAATAATAGGAAGTGGCAGTGTGGTTTAGACAACATCTTGACCTGGAATGTGTGTTTTAAAAATAATATCATTTTTAAACAACTTATTGTTGCAAAAATCATGTTTGAGCCCTTTATGAAAGTATAGTTTTTTATATTATTTGTTTTTTTAAATACCTAAGGGGTATGCCAATGTTATGTAGAAGTAACATAGTAAATACTAGGGGGTCTCTTCTACTTCTTCAAGGGTATGTTATTCTCATATTCACTGATTTATCTTTCATTAATCAGGTAATAGCTGAAGAAGAAGAAATGGAAGTTTGCCAGAAAGTGTTTTAGGAAGTAGAATCTGAATTATCTTGATAACGACTGATCTGAAGCAAACAGAGACTGGATGCACTGTAACACAATGAAACAATTATATTCAACACTCACAAACAGAGTTAGGGCTATCTAAAGGCAAATGTATATTTTTTCTTCACTAGAGTGTGTTTAATAAAAATTGGTATATAAGTCAATCTGAAATATATTTCTTTATGAACTTATTACAAACTGAGAAAAGCAGTGTAGTTCTTCTCAGGCTGCAGTTACCAACAAGTGACTAATGGTCACTCTCACCCCACAACAAGGGATTCTGAATCACTGGAACATCACCTAATTTGTCGGTATAGATGATCATTGTTACTTTCTATAAATATACTTTCCCGTGAAAAAATCACAACTGATACCCTAATTGAATCACACAGTTCTGTGAGTAACTATGACAAAATTAAATCGAGAAAATCGAAAATAAATAAAATAAACGGATGAAAAGAAACAATAATCGTACCTTGTATTATTGTGTTCATTACACTCAAAAATGTTTAAATGTACTGCTACCAAGTCTTTATAAACTTAGTATCATGATAAAGTTTGCAATGGAAATGTTTCTTTTAAGCAATTAATTATTGGGTTTCTTGACATATTTTCTATATTAAGAACACAGGCAATAAATATAGAAATTTTTAAAACTTTCTATAGTACCTAACAGGATTAGGAAACATAAGTTAATCTAGTATACCACATAAACATTGGCTTAACCAGCTTAATCATAATCTGTAACTTTACTTTCTGAATCTTTAATCAATTATAGAAGTATTGGCTTAACCAGCTTAATCATAATTTGTAACTTTACGTTCTGAACCTTTAATCAATTATAGCTAGTTAAGCCAATACTTCTTAATCATAATTTGTAACTTTACTTTCTGAACTTTTAATCAAGTATAGAAGTATTGGCTTAACTAGCTTAATCATAATTTGTAACTATACCCTCTGTACTTTCAGCCAGATATATTAGTTTAATATTTCGATCATAACTTGTAATTATACCCTTTGAACTTTTAGCCAACTATACAAATATTAGTTTAAAATGCTTAATTATAATTTGTAATTTTCCCCTCTAGACATCCATACAGGTTTTTGCTAATGCTTAAATTCTCTATAACATCTTGATAACATGTTAGCATTTAGGATACTGTAGAACAAGTCACTAAAGGTTAGGCAAAGTGATTTATAAAAATATCTCGTTCTTGGTGAATCAAAATATTTTGGAATATTTTAATATATTTCTCCTTGAAAATTACAGAAAGATTATTGTTAATTATCTGGTTTGAAACATTATCTGTGACATATCACATGCGTGGATTGAAATATTGAAATATTTAAAATCGATTAAAGGTTTCTAAACTGAAAAATCTTCCAATATGAAATATGAAAACATAAACATCAAGAACTTTTGATATCTTCCAACATTAATATTTGTTTGTAGTACTCGAAAATCTGTTAAAACAAGAAATCAGGCTTGGAAAGACAAACTTCAAGTATAGGTTAGTTCTAGTTTGCCTGACTTATCTCACAATTTAAAATCAATAGACAAATTGTAAGGGTATTGGTTTAGTAATTATATTGTATTTTATCATACTGTGTAAGAGTAGTAAATAATGGTATTTCTTGTATTGTGTATTATACTTGTATAAGTTCAAGGACTGTGAAGTCTATGTGTAGTGGTTCGATGAACTTATTGCATTTCATCATACACTGTATAGGGGGCTGAAAGAGTGCTAATTTTTAAATCTTCTAATTCTAAAATAAAAGGGTACTACAATATTCACAAGTCGCTACAAATGGGGAATGGTAGTTGAAACCTAGAACGTCCTGGGTTTAAATACCCAGGCTTAAACTAAAACTAATAAACTAAAACTTATACTAAAACCAAAACAACTTTTATGAAGTTTAAATTCGCAGGCCTGTGTTATCAATATCTAATGGTTCTCTCTGTCATCCGTACTGGACACGTGCGTTAGAAATGTATTAAGATTCGGTTCTGACACGTTGGCCCGACTCGCAATCTGAGAGTCGCGGGTTCGAATCCCCGTCCCACCAAACATGCTCAGCCGTAGGGGCATTAAAATGGTTAGTCCCACTATTCGTTGGTAAAAGAAGAGTTGGTAGCCAAAGAGTTGACGGTGGGTGGTGATGACTAGCTGCCTTACTTTTAGTCTTTCACTGCTAAATTAGGGACGGCTAGGAATTTATTTAGCAGATTTTGTGGTAACTAATTTTTTATCTGTGTTTGAGAAACTGGAGAGACAGAATAACAAGCTATGACAATTTTCCATCTATTGGCGAAATTTTTTAACATTTTTACCAACCTCAGAGGGCGAGATTTTGTAATTCATGTGAAATTGACTAGGATGGGGAAAATTGAATGTAGAGCAGTTAAAATGGGAGTTAGAAACCATAGAAGACAATATGAAACTGCAGTTTACACAAAACTAGTTTTTCTAATTTCAAGTGTCAGGATAATTTGTTCATTTATTGTGATTTTTACTAACTTTGTAATCCTTTCAGAAATATTAGCTTAAGTTGTTTAATCACAAAGTGTAAAATTGGGTTTACACAGAGCTTAAAGTCCTTAAATTTGATGATCCTCTTGGAAAGTCCTTAAATTTGAACTTTGCCTTAAAAGTTCTTGAATTTTAACAAAGACACTTGAAAAATCCTTAAATCAAATTATTCAATAAAATTTCTACCATAATGTTTCTTTCAGTTTTATATATAATCAGACCATTTTGAAGTATTGTTTGGTCGATTGATTGCTAAGTATTAGTTGTCTTTGTCTTCGTCAAGGTTGGGTTTTTACACCTGGGAAGGTCAGGTTCAATGAAGTCCCCTTCCAAATAATTTATATATTTATAGTTATTTCATCGTTAATTTGTTTTTTAATTTGGCATTTCCCAGTGACCAAATAAAACATGAACTATTACTTTTGTTGAGGATTGGTACCCCTACTGTTCCTGCAATATCTTTATATCCATGGATATACCACTTATAGTGTTATGTGTGTTTTGTAGTGTGTATATCACTTTGCTTTATTTGATAGTTCTACAAACTGCAAACAGTTCCATCGGCAGAGACACTCTTCATTTAATTCACCAGAAGTGTATTACATACAAATACCCTTTTGAATACATTTTAAATGATGTAACCTAATGATATGATACATTTATTAGCTAGCTGTAAGTAGCCTTATAAAATACTTATGTTAGATATGAATTGGGTTTATTTGTTTGTTTGAAGTTAAGCACCAAGTTACACAATGGGCTATCTGTGTTCTGCCCACCACGGGTATCGAAACCCGGTTTCTAGCGTTATAAGTCCATAGACATACCGCTGTGCTACTGGGGGGCTATTAATTGGAGAGAGGTACTTAGGACTACTTTAATCATGTATGAGATACTGATTTATAAAGCATTCGAGCTCTTCAAGTAATTAACTGAACTGTGTAAAAGTCTGTCCTATAGTGGCTGTATGTTTGCATAATTATGTAAGAATGCTTAGCTTGTAGATCTGAGTACTCTGTAATTTGTTGTGAGGAGTGAGTTTTATATTCTTTGTGATATACCTTTTATTTGTGTGAGTGCAAAATTTATCTATGCCGGACATGCGTATTCTATGACAAGGCATATATACGTTTGGTATATTGTAATAATGTTTCGTACTGATGTTCCTCTGTCAAACTCTTAACATAGTTTGTCGTCGCCAGACATCAGTTCAAATTTCACGTACGTGCTTGGTTCATGTTAGTTTTGAAATGTGTGTGAAATCAAAAACTTTTGCAGATATTAAAACCATAAGACGGGTTCTATTTCAATATAACGTGAGGATGTCTACTTGTTTTAAATGTTTTAAAAAACAGAACTCTTCGTGTTTTAAGAACGTTTATTTTTATTCTATATTTTTGACAGTATTTGCCTATGCTGCTTAATTGAAGCTTTAGATTTGTTCATGCTATCGTGGAAGTGGTGAAACTCATCCAGATTGCTACATAGTGAATTGAGGAACAAAATGGATGTTTGGGTCTGTTAATGGCATATTGCTAACATGCATGATGAATTGATGCACAGCTAATCACCCATCCCTTGGGGGCACTTTCCTTAGGAGTAAAATACTCTGAGTAGGTGCCCTCCACGTTAACTCTACCTTGTCTATTTTCCAAACTTCTTGTGTTTTAGGAATCTTTATTTTAATTCAATATTTTTAATATTATTTGACTATTCTGCTTAATTTAGGCTGTAGATTTGTTCCTACTCTCGTGGGTGGGAAGGAACTCTTTCAGCTATATCGTGAACCGTGAAGCAAAACAGATGTTTTGGTCTGTTAATGGCATACTGCTAACCAACTTGATGAATATATGTACAACTAACCATTCCTCCCTGGAGGATATCTGCCTCAGGAATAAAATACACTGAGTAAGATATGTGGGATTGATCCGCCAACGTGTGGCCTTTGTGACACTCAAGTCACAATTGCCCACGTTTTACTTTTGTGCCGTCGTTACGAATGTAAATGGTGGCCCCACTTTAGACATGTATTTTCTAAGGGTTTATCCCTGATGTTGGACTGTGTCATTGGCGGTAGTGACACTGTCCAACTTGATTGTGTTTTAAGCTTTTTGTGGGCCATTGGCCGTTTTGCTCCTATTTAGTTTTTGACCCAATTTTTGGGCATTGTTTAGCTTTTAACTTGTTTGCTTTTTACATTTTATTGTATTTTACTTGCGGCATTTTTACCAATTGTTTGGCGCAGATAGCCTAGTTGCTTTGCGCCAAAAAACGCTAAACAATCAACCAACCAGCTCTGAGCAGGTGCACTCCTCATTAAATCTACGTTACCTATTTTTAAAAACGTTGGACAGCCAGTGAATAATATCACTAGGTTGTTCTGTTTATGAGATGCGCAAGCTTAAACCATTGGCCATACAGTGTTTAACACTTTGTCCACATTTAGAAAGCATGCAAAAGTGCGTTTATTTTTATTAAAACTATTTATTATTGTATTTGAAAAGTTTTTTTTTGGTGTACAAAACTTGAAGATAGCTTTTAGATACGGAAACATATTATGGTATTGTTTAACCTAATTAAATGATCTATTATTTGGTGGGATTTTCTGAAAGTATTCGTGAATTCGAGTAATTTTGATATATCTTTTAAGAAAGTTGAGAGTCTGAAAGGTATTCGTTCTAAAATTTTACTTTACCTATATAGCTGGTCATACTGATTCGTTGTTGCTTTCATGTTTACTCTCTGGTTTTTCCCTCTTTAAGGAACAGGAGAATACGTGTTTGCGTCAAAGAGGCTAGAATGTATTCTGAGTTTAGAGTCTTGTTAAACAGTCTTGTTATGTGACGAAACGTTCTCCGAGTGCCTTTTTTGAGGAGAATAGACTGTATGCCATCTTCTTCTGGAGCTTTGGTTTTGTTAATTGAATTGAATTTATGACTTGAGTTACTGTAATAATTTTAGAAACTTGGCATGCTAAATTATCACCAGCTTGTTCTTGTGTGTCTTTAGTGTTTTTAATGTGACTCGGAAAAGTTGGTGTGTATAGAAGACGGTTTTGATTTTGTTAACTTGTGTGACTCATGTGTTTTAGAAGTATTACTTTTCGCGTTCTTGTGTGAGCTAATTTATTATCATATTGAGATACGTGCAATAACTTCTGTTTCTGTAACGTTTAAGCTGTGTTTAGAAGAGTTTTTTGGTGAGAGCGATCATTGAGTTTTGAATAAAAGGTATCCCATCTGTTTTCTTTTAGTTGTTTTATTTCACTAAGTATTTTGTTTTGCAATTCATTTATCTGTGTTTTTAAGAGTGGCTCTTGGGAATTCCTGTATATGTTTCTAACGTGGTGTCATTCTTGTATGATGTTAATGACAAGTGTGGTTACCACTTGTTAGTTATTGTATTGCTTGTGTTTAGCGATTGTTTTTGATGCTGATTTTATAAGGCACTCAGTGATTTTTTGGAAATATGCATCAGTTTTAAATATCAACATATTAAATAATGGAGATGGACAATAAATGATTCAAAGTGGTGGCATAACCCAAAGATATTGTCTTGTTTCATTTTCCGAAATTCAGACTTGTTAAGGTGTTTCATGTTAAAATGTGGTATACAGTGATTCCAAATGTGCTTTTTTATCTAACTCAATTTTGAATTATAAGCTCTTAAATTAACAACATAAAAATCACTAAATTTATTATAATTCTTTATAATGCATGATCTGGAGACAAAATGATATTTTAGGGGTCTTTTCCGTCATGTTAAACATCTAAAAATTGAACGAAAACAGTGGTGAGGGGACCTTCCAGGGACGTACTGTATTTTCAGTTTACCTCCTCTGGGATCTGAACATCCATCCACGTGTTTGCCGTGCGTGGCGACCCGAGAAGGGAAGGAGAGGATCCTGGTGGTTGAGGGGTGTCAGTGGCACTTCAACACACCAAGTTGGCCTTGAATTCCTGTAGACGGGTGGCTTTGAAGTAGCTCATAGGGCTCCATGTTGGGTGAGTTCAGTGGGTACTGAATCTTTTTAATTTTCTTATGGATCCCCCAAATCCTGAAAAAAAATAAACTAATAAAAACAGTTAATAGGTAAACAACCACATTTAGAAGACTCTGAACAGCAGTCTCCACCACATTGCATTCTTTGTCTGACAAATCTTTAGGGCAAATGTCTCGCTTTTTATTCAGAAGGGATTAAAAGGGCTTGCTGGCTTTTCAAAGTCAGAAGCTACATTCTGGGGATATCTTGGTGGAAACGTCTACACCAAAACACAATGAACTCAACCTGAATTCGAAGGCCATTGGGGGTAAATCTATTGAGATTACTTTCCATGCTACTTTGAATTCCTTCTGAGAAGTGATTGTTGAGAGGAATTTACGAAACATCCCCGAGTCAGAGATCCTCGCCAGTTTCTCCAGCCAAGGAGTTTCTGCTGTGCGACGTATTTCCATTCATAAAGAGGGAATTATGTTGCCTACCAATGTTCTTGTATTGGCGTTAGCAATTCCACGTCTGCCTGCCTTTGTCAAGGCAGATTATCTAAACTATAAGGTACAGCCATATATTACTAAATCTCACAGATGTTTCCAGTGTCTGACGTTTGGACATTCAAAGGCATCTTGTCGTGGTTCTTTGATGTGTGCTCA
The DNA here is from genome assembly GCF_000517525.1 of Limulus polyphemus. NCBI lineage: Eukaryota > Metazoa > Arthropoda > Merostomata > Xiphosura > Limulidae > Limulus > Limulus polyphemus. Next base: position 146,265 of record NW_013667226.1, on the reverse strand, counting down.
TTGTGGTGGCAAAGACCTTGATGGCTATGAAAGTCAAGTGGACTCTCTCTGCACAAACTGTGGTCTTTCCCACCTCTCTTACTTTAGATATTGCCCTAAATGGGTGGATGAAAAAGATGTACAACGTTTACATACTGTAACCAACATTTCTTACCCTGAGGCTCGGAAGTTATTGTCCCCTGTTCCATCTCGGACATATTCAGCTGCTTTACATTCCACTGCTACAGTGGGAGTGCAGACAAATCATTCTGTGCCTCCATCAGATTCTTTCTCACACCATGTCAAGAGTCTCTTGCCTTCTGTGGGTACTAAAGTTGACAAGTCAACATCTACTCTTGTCTCTGGCCCTACTGTTGTATCCAGTGACTGCTCGGGTCCATCTCCTTCGGGCACGAGGTGCAGGACCATTATTTGGTCACGCCCTCAGTCTCTGGAGTCGTCATTCTCTGATAGACGTCTTTCTACTAAAGAAAAACGTCGTGGTCACAATAAAAGGGTTCTTCACCCAATTAACCTCCACCTAGATAAAAATGGCCACTTTGATATAGTGGAAATGTCGAGCTTTCTTTTCTATTTTGGATGATATTAAGGCCTTGGTCGATTCCTATCATCCCGTTTGTCTCTTCTTCCAGGAAACATTCCTAAGACCTGCTGATGCTATCACCTTTTGGAAGTTTTCTTTAAACCAGAATGACAGGTTGTGTGATGGTCAAGTCCATGGAAGTGTGGCACTGCTGGTTGACCAGCAATTACCTACCTTGTCTGTGCCACTCAATACATCCTTGAAGAATGTAGCCATTATATCTCCGTTGATCATACTATCACTTGTTGTTCTCTCTTCCTGTCTCCCGGAGAGACATACAATCAATCAAATCTTGATGCTCTCATGGAACACTTGCTATCTCCCTTTTTTATCTTGGGAGACTTTAATGGACACAACCCCTTTGAAGTGGTGCTGATATTGATGGGAGGGGTCATTTTGTGGAGTGTATGCTCTCAGATCACAAACTTTCTTTCTTCAATACTGGTTCTTTTACCTATTTTTATGCACCTACTCAGTCTTGTAATTTATTTACCTGTGTTTTTAAGAGTGATTCTTGGGAATTCCTGTATAGGTTTCTAACGTGGTGTCATTCTTGTATGATGTTAATGACGAGTGTGGTTACCACGTGTTAGTTATTGTATTGCTTGTGTTTAGCTATTGTTTTTGATGTTGATTTTATAAGGCATCCAGTGATTTTTTTGGCAATATGCATCAGTTTTAAATGGTTCCTCAACACATTAAATAATGGAGATGGACAATAAAGGATCCAAATGATCTAAAGATATAGTCTCAGATCACAAACTTTCTCTCTTCAATACTGGTTATTTTACCTATTTTTATACACCTACTGATTCTTTTACCGCTATTGATCTACCTAGCTGTTCCCTTCATTTTTTTTCTAATTTTTCTTGGAAGGTTGACAGTGACCCATAGGGCAGTGATCATTTTCCATCGTTTTGAGGGAGGTTGGCTGTGGTGGATGCTACCCGACCCGAGTGCCATGGTGGAAGGTGGAACAGACTGACTGACTCTCCTTCACCACTCTCTTGGAACTAGATCCTGCTGTCGATAGTCTTCCATCTAGTAACGAATGCGTGGAAGCAGTATCTGGTTGTATCATTCAAACAGCAATTCATTCTATCCCCAAAACCTGGAAAATGTTTCCCATGGTATCCTCATTCATGGTAGTCTCCTGCCTACCAGTAGGCATGGAAGGCTCAGAAACGATCCTGAGATGCCCTTTGCAGGTATTCCACTTTTTCCAACCACATTGCTTTCCAGTGAGCCTGTGCTCATGCTCGGCAGGTCAGATGTCAAAGCCAGAAGGAATCTTGGATTAAGTTCACAGATGCATTTCTTCTACCACCAGTTCTAAAGTCACCTGAGACAAGATTCGGAAGGTCAGTGAGAAGTATGCTACCCATCCCCTATCCATTTTGATCTTCAATGGCCAGGAAGCTGCTGATGTACACAGCCATGACAGTACTCTCAGGGAGAACTTTGCTTATCCCTCCCACACTTCTGGTTGAGAAGTATGCTACCCATCCCCTATCCATTTTGATCTTCAATGGCCAGGAAGCTGCTGATGTACACAGCCATGACAGTACTCTCAGGGAGAACTTTGCTTGTCCCTCCCACACTTCTGTTTCTTCCCCTGCCTTCTTGGCCATCAAGTCTCAGGCAGAGCAATCACCTCTTTCCTTTCAGGCTGATCGTCTTTATGACTATAATTGCCCTTTTACTCTGATGGAACTAAAGCTTACTCTTTATTGGTCTGGCAGTACATCATTTGGGCTTTTATTAGAATTGAAAATTAAGTGTAATAACTAGTGTGGAATTGTGAAATGAATAAAAAAACTTGTAAATACATATATATATGTTGAATGAATAAAAAAAGAATCATGATTTTCATTTTCAGGGGGTGTGCGCGAACATCTGAAACAAACTCCTATAGCTCGCCCACGGACACAAAATATGAAGCGCGTTTTTAAAGCAAACGGTTGATAATCATGAAACCTAACACCTTGGTCACACCCGCCTTTCATACATAGATAGAAAGGTCAACCTAACAGCTGTCTAGAATTGAATAATGTTGTCTGCATGAATACTGAAATAGGTTGTTGCAAACATTCCTGAACGTTTTACAGCTTATGTATCAAACCGTTGATTCGTATAATTCTTTTAATTTTATCTTACTTTTGTTATTCTACCCGTTCGGCTTATAAATTATAAGTTACACAGGCCAGCGATGATTTTATTGTTTTGAAAATTTTACATGTTCTACAGTACATCCTGTACGCTGAATCCGAAAATGATATCCATTTTTCTCCATCACGTACAAATTTTATACAAAACGTCATAACGCAATACTTAAAAGAAATACTACAACATGTAGTTTTGAAACTAAAAGACGAAGATTTCACACAAAAATAACAGGATGAGTGAGAATGCATACTCGTTTGACATCATTGTTCTTCTCTTTCCTTCAATTTGTTTATATTTTTGTTAACAAACATAATAGTAAAAAATGTTCATTGTGGTAAACGAAATAATAATTTGATCTAAGTAAGAGTTTTTTTTTCTTTCCGAGTTGGAAAATATCCTTACGCAATAGAAAAAAATGAATACTATTTTTGAAATCTACGTAGCTAAATTATGGAACATCCGTTACTAAAACCAAAACAACTTTTATGAAGTTTAAATTCGCAGGCCTGTGTTATCAATATCTAATGGTTCTCTCTGTCATCCGTACTGGACACGTGCGTTAGAAATGTATTAAGATTCGGTTCTGACACGTTGGCCCGACTCGCAATCTGAGAGTCGCGGGTTCAAATCCCTGTCCTACCAAACATGTTCGCCCTTTCAACCGTGGTGGTGTTATGATGTGACGATCAATCCCACTATTCGTTGGCAAAAGAGTAGCCAAAGAAATGGCGGTCGGTGGTGATGACTAGCTGCCTTCCCTCTAGTCTTTCACTGCTAAATTAGGGACGGATAGTCCTCGTGTAGCTGTGCGCGAAATTCAAAACAAATATAACTGACACGATTATGATGCAAAAGGACCGTTTGCAATGTTACTAATTTGAACAAAAATTTATACTTTAGTGTTAAAAATAATAAGAGCTTTCAGGGTTAAATTAACATTCAATATTTATTCCTAAAGAATCCATCGTTTACATCAATTTCTTCTAGATAAAAATGATATTAACTATATATTAGTAGGACTAAATGAGTAATTTAAGGTCTATTTAAAATTGTTTTATTAAAGTAGTGCCTGGTATATTCAAGTAAAATTTAAGTAATGTAATCGAAATTGAAAATTCTAGATTTTTGTTCTATTCTTTAGAGCAGTGTTAATCTAAAAACTCTAAACCTCAAAGTTATTAAGTTACTAAGTTTTTAGAATGTACACTATTGTAATGAATCAATTAAAAATTACAGATAATTAATCAAGTCAACAAGTATTGATAATATACAATAATATATTAGTAATCAAATAATAGTACGAATAAGAAGTCACACACAGATTTGAGATTATAACACGGAAAACAGGGGCGGTGCTAGGGAAAGTGCTAGAGTGGGCCTTGCACCCCTATATTTTACTCTGGCCAACCTAAGTTCTCTCCCTCTAGCAGTTTAAAAACCTTATTATCAGTTTTAGGAAAACGTGCATTTTTGTAATCTCTAAGAAGAATCAACAAAAGCTCCACTGTCCTTCCAAAGGAGAAGAGCTGGAGCCGGGCCTGACATGAAGCGTTATGACATTTTCAGAGGTAAGTGTAAAACTTCCGACAAGATTTAGCATAAAAAGTAATTAACTCAACACAAATTATTTTAAGTTATAAAAGTGTTAGAGATCAAAGCTTTAAATATCAACCGTTTTGATATCATAGGTACCTTATATTTAAGATATAATATTCCTTACGGCATCTTAAAACTTCCCGTGAACTAATTTATATGGCAACATATACATATTTGAAAAGTCAAAGGTATAACTAAAACACTGCAACAGATAATCCTGAACGAGAACACTTTGAATACGACAAACGCTTTCTCCCAAGTTTCACATTCCGGAACACCAAGCTATTTGGGAAGAAACTGGACTAAAACTATTGTGTAAGTAAAGGTAGCGCCCAAAACTGTTAAAATGAGGTTTTTATCAATGTTGAAAAATTGCCAACCTGACAGATGTGATTGACTTGAAGATGCTAAGGATGAGAGTAGACATGTGGTAGGATATACCAAAGACAAGTTATCCGGATTTCCTCTGTTCAACAACTTGTGCACAGAATTAATCTCTTTTCTAAAGTTTTCTGAGATGTCAAAACCCTGGAACGACATGAGTAAAAATATAAATACATCGTATGCTAAAGTCACGATAAGTGTAGCAAAAAGCAATGGTTTAAATCCAAGAATTCTGTAATACATGATTGTTGGTACAATCAACCCAATGTCTATAATAATCCCCGCATACCAGATGAAAATCATTTTACCATAAACTGAATTTAACATCGAGATTATTTCAAGAATATCCAAGTTGAGATCCAATAGTTTCTGGATAATATCGTGCGATACTTGTTTGATTTCTACAGTGTGCATAACAACATCATTGTACTGGTCAGTCTTCATCTTGAGATACATACAAGTGACGACAAAAAGTCCAACCAACATCATTGAAGAACACAACAGGGTGTTGTATAAATTCCAGTCCACGGCCATAATTATCTTCCCTATTTTAAAGGTAAAAGCAGTGTCATTTGAAATATCAATGCCGTACAAATACGAGTCGAAATATTCCTGAGAATCTCGATGTATGATAGCAACTGTTGAGAGAATTGTACGAGCACCATAATAAATCCAAGATGAAATTGTTACAAAAACACATTTCTTCGTTAATTGTTGCTTCTGTTTCTCTGACAATGGTTCTAGAACTATCCAAATTCTTTTGAAGACATTCAGTATGAGCTCTCGATTGAACATGAAAAAAGCAATAGAAAAAACTGCCATTGCAATTCGAATAAGCGAGGATATGATGCTAAAACTCATATAATAGTTTCCTTCTTTTATTAAAACTTTTGAAGATGTGGCAGCATTATGTATCAAATAGGCAAAACTTAGAAACAACATAAACAAAATTCTTATAGTTTTTCTCGAGAAATTGTTTTCAGTTTCAAAATCTGCTTCTGTTATAGAGAAACCAAAAATCTTCAGTGATATGAAGAGATGCCTGAAACAACGGTAACATTCCTTTTCACTCACCATAGTTTCTTCTGGATTGTTAGTTGCATTTTTCCCTTTAAGATTGTTAGCTGTACATAATGAAAATCTCTTCATCTTCATCAATTTTCATAATTTGCTCTGTTTATCCTATATTTGGAGAAAATAGAGCAGTAACTTTAACTGTCTGTTTTACTCAATTGATAGAAATTAATAAAAACCCTATAACCCGAGCGCTTTCGAAAGGTGAGCCTTTCTTCTTCAGGAGCAAACTCGGAACACCTGGATTAGAAAGGTCCACCTTTCGAAAGCGCTCGGGTTATAGGGTTTTTAATTCAATTTCTATCAAGTCTTCTTGAACTTATGTGTTTTTCTAACTTCATGAAATTACTCAATTAATTGATAGGATTTCTGAGAAAAAAACGCGGTTATTTTAACTTAATATTTTTCGCATCTTATAATTAGACTTACACAAAGTACTTAAACTGGTATTCTGTTATCTACCCAGCTGGTCACAGATAATGCAAAAGCCATGATTTAAAAGGAAACTGAGTGCCACTACGTTCAAAAGCTTTATCTTAACTTCTTGTGACTATCTAAGTGAAACTGAAAACGTAATTGTTCAAAGCGATAAAGAGCCATCACGCGGTGGACGTTTGAAGTACTGTTTAAATATCACAAAACGCGATCGAAAGGAGAGATGAAATACAAGCGGTAGCATGCTGACTCTGACAGGTAAATAAAAGGTTGGTAATCTAAGAAATACTAAGAGAATATATTGAAATTATTAATTTATATGGATACTAAAAACACTCCAAAGTAAACAAATAAGTAAATATATATTTTAATTTAAGCGGTGATAATGATGTGTGCCATTCAGTTTCCTTTTAAATTATGGCCTTTGAGACAGTATGCGTGGCCAGTTGTTTAAATAATAGAATACCAGGTTAAATATTTTTTTTTAAGTCTAAATGTAAGATATGGGAAATAATAAGTTAAAATAACTGCGTTTTCTCTCAGAAGTCATGTTTATTAATTTAATTTGTTAATTATAACGGACAATTAGATTGCGACAAGTATCAAGAATATTTGTTTTTTTTTTCATCATTTCCTATTGTTGCACCTCCTCCCCCAGTGGCTCAGCGATAATTCATAGGCTTATAACGCTAAAAACCAGTTTTCTATACTCGAGCACACCCATTGTGTAGCTTTGTGCTTTACAGCAAAACAAACAAATGAACCTGTTGCTATTTGATACTATTACGATTAGTATTAGCAGACATTTACTAGTAATCTTTGACTTCTGATGACACTAACAACAGTAGCCTACCATCTTGTGAGGTCTGTTTGAGGAGGAGAACTTGAGGAAGAAAAAAAACGTCAGAAATACCACAAGAGTTTGCGACAATTCCTGCATTTATTCTGTGACTTGAAGACACTTCATCTAGCAACACAATTCCTGCATTTATTCTGTGACTTGAAGACACTTTAGCAACACAATTCCTGCATTTATTTTGTGACTTGACGACACTTCATCTAGCAACACAATTCCTGCATTTATTCTGTGAATTGAAGACACTTTAGCAACACTTCCTACATTTATTCTGTGACTTAACGACACTTCATCTAGCAACACAATTCCTGCATTTATTCTGTGACTTGAAGACACTTCATCTAGCAACACAATTCCTGCATTTATTCTGTGACTTGACGACATTTCATCTAGCAACACAAGTCCTGCATTTATTCTGTGACTTGACGACACTTCACCTAGCAACATACGAGATACGATTGCAGTGAATAAAAAAAAAGAAACTGATCAAAAATCAGCAATGAGTGTTTTTTTCAGTCTTTCATCTTCCTTCGTAACAAGCTGCAAGTTCTGTACTTAGCTATACATGACAGGAAAGGCCAAAAATATGTATATCGCTTAACAGACTATTACTAGAAACATTAAATGTCATCCACTTGAATAGCATTAAGTTTATAAATTTACTAAAATTCGAGGTTTTTTGGAGAAAGCATAGATACCCCATTGTAGTTTCATGCATTTTGTAAATGATATTATTATTAATAAACATATACATATGCTTTAATTGCAGCTTCATCGCATACTATAAATGAGATGACAAAACCTTGCCACTTGCTTCTGTTACTGCTATTAGCGACAAGTAGTTAGCATGTGGGTAAGAAAGGGTACCCATCCATTCTTTCTGTGGTAAACTAGAAGTAGTAATACATTTCCGCTACTGGCAGCTAACGTTTGCATGATTGATTGTTATTTTCAAACTTATCTTCAACCCGATAAAAATTCCTTGTAACCTGGAGGTAAAATTGACTATAACTTATATGTTGCTCTTTTATGACTTTATTATTAAGGTAATTATCAAATTTTGCATCCAAAAGTGGTATATAAACGATTTTAATATTCTGACATATATTAAATATATTTAATCATTTGGGCTACTGGCTTAGACGATTATGCCAAATATCGGAAGATATTATAAAGAATTAACATTTTATAAATAAATCAGAAGTCAATTCAACCAAACTGAAACACCATCAGGAACAAAATAGCGAGAATAACTAAATTTAACATTTTAACTGTTAAATTTCTGAGAATCTTTAGTTTGATATAAACATAGGGCTAAGTTATAAATTAAAAAAGCTAGATTTGTTTTATAATTACAAAACATATTCAGCGAAATATTGCAGGTCGTAAGTTCTATCTGCTCTTTGGAAACCACTGTCACTTGATTAACAATATGAGCATTATATTATTCTACGTTGGAGTAAGACAGCTGTGACACAAGAAGATGTTTATAGAGCTGTTTATTAATTTTCAAATTATTGGGATAAAGACATTTTGATTTTTATTCAATAACTTTGTTAATATACATTAGAAGAATATAAAAAGAGTAAATAACTTGGGTCTTAATGCTGAATTTGACTCACAATAATCTAAGTTACGTACTAGAACGGGTAAATAGACCAAACAATGGAAACTTTAACCACTAAATTTGGCAAGACAGCCGAGCGCGGAAGCGACAAGTTTGCGGTTTCTGCTGATGGTTAAAAGGAAGGCGACAAGTCTGCGGTTTCTGCTGATGTTTAAAAGGAAGGCAACAAGTCTACGGTTTCTGTTGATGTTTAAAGGAAGGCGACAAGTCTACGGTTTCTGCTGATGTTTAAAAGGAAGGCGACAAGTCTGCGGTTTCTGCTGATGTTTAAAGGAAGGAGACAAGTCTACGGTTTCTGCTGATGTTTAAAGGAAGGCAACAAGTCTGCGGTTTCTGCTGATGTTTAAAGGAAGGCGACAAGAGCGACTGCTTCGAGACTTGAATTAAAACTAGGCAGATGAAAATAAAACTGAAGCTTATAAACGATCCCCATCCCACCAAACATGCTCGCCCTTTCAGCCGTGGGGGCGTTATAATGTGACGGTCAATCCCACTATTCGTTGGTAAAAGAGTAGCCCAAGAGTTGGCGGTGGGTGGTGATGAATAGCTGAAGGCCTCTAGTCTTACACTGCTAAATTAGGGACGGCTAGCGCAGATAGCCCTCGTGTAGCTTTGCGCGAAATTCAAAACAAACAAACAAAGCTTATAAACGAAAAGTTGATGAGTTAAAGAGATTTAGTAATTCAGCATTTAATTAACAATGTTGGTAAATATAGCAAGGCTGCATCTTTAACGTAAAAAACAGCTTTGAATCTATGAAACAAGTTCCATTAAAATGTACATGTATATATGAAACATATTAAAAGATCCTAATAATCAAATCTGAATTTTCTACTTGCTTATAATGCCATCGTCTTTTGTTTGTGTGGAACATTCACATAAAGCTACACAAGGCGCATCTGCGTTAGTCATATCTAATTTTCAACTGATAGAGCAACTAGTCACCCACTGCCAACTACTCTACGAACCACTGATCCTTGTTTTCACAGTCCAGCACGCTATATACTGAATCACACCCGAACCATCACTTTAGATCGTGATCTTTCATCTATATATCTAAAGTTTGGTGACAAGTTTGTTAAAAATTATAAATTGAGAAACTTTATAGAGATATATATTTATTCAAAAGTTAACTTTTAAATTGTCACATCACCAACCAGAAACGAAACTAAATGCCCTTGGTTGATAATGTTTGAAGTATGACACTATATACCTTTCTTTGATTTTCAAATTTTTTTTATCAATCACACAATCACGCTATTACAACAAACATAAGTATTTCTACAAACACTTCTACCACACATTAAGAAGTTAGTGGAGTTTAGAAATATTTAGTAATCAATTTATTGAAAGTGTACCAGGTATGTTTTAGTTGGTATGAAATCTAAAGATTTCTTTGATTCTTACGCATTCAGGCCCGGCATGGCCAGGTGGTTTGTTTGTTTTAAGTTATGCACAAAGCTACACAATGGGCTATCTATGCTCTGCCCACCAAGGGGATCGAAACCCGGTTTCTAGCGTTATAAGTCCGCAGACATACCGCTGTGCCACTGGGGCGGCCAGGTGGTTAAGGCGCTCGACTCGCAATCTGCGGGTCGCGAGTTCGAATCCCCCTCTCATCAAACATGCTCGTCCTTTCAGCCGTGGGGGCGTTATAATGTATAGCTGTATTCATGCATAGCTGTATCATCCCTGTATTCTTCTAACAAACATTCTCGCGTTATAATGTGACGTTCAATCCCATTATTCGTTGGTAAAGGAGTAGCCCAAGAGTTGGCGGTGGGTGGTGATGCCTAGCTGCCTTCCCTCTAGTCTTTCACTGCTAAATTAGGGACATTGGCTTTATTATGATAAAAGTACAATGGCAAAGCTAACTTAAGAAAAACATGGTTGTCTTGAATAATAATATTGTGGTTTTATATAGTTGTGGACGGTTCTCATAAGGGAATCTGATTTCAATGAATCAGTGTTTGGTTGTTTGTTTGTTTATAGCAAAGCCACATCGGGCTATCTGCTGCGTTCACCGAGGGGAATCGAACCTCTGGTTTTAGCATTGTAAATCCGTAGACTTACTGCTGTCCTCAGTGAATCAGAGTGTTTATAAAAACTATTCTTTAGTTTGAAATATAAATAATGATATACAACGCTCTTTCTTGTTGCACTACAGAGAACAAAAAATAGATATGGTCGTTATATATATATATATAAATAATGAAACTCTAACTAATCAGTAGGTTTAATTAGACGAAAAATAGTAACGAGCTACATGTTTTTGTTAGGTTTTTATTTCTTTATTGCACATTTTCTCTTAAGGAAAATAATTACTTTGGACGGAAATAAAACATCGTTATTTTGAACATAAAAATAATAAATTACATAAAATACCGAATCTGTTTCTTTAAAGCCGTGAAACTTGAGTCACGATAGATATTGAGATTTAAATAAGTAACTTTTATAACAATCAAAGCTTCTGCGTCTGCTAAATGTTTCTCGAAAAAGGCGTCATTGGAATAGTTTTTAAACCTTGTAAGAAATATTCTTTGAAGTTCTGAAATGAGGATGTGTGTATATGATGAGTGAAAGGCTGTCCCATATATTTCGGCCCCCTGTGGCACAGCGGTATGTCTGCGGACTTACAACGCTAGAATCCGTGTTTCAAAACCCGTGGTGGGCAGAGCACAGATAGCCCATTGTATAGCTTTGTGCTTAATTACAAACAAACAAACCAAATATTTCGAACTATAATCTGTTTATATTATGTACTCCATGTAGGACATTATCTTTTTTCTCCGTCTTCTTTTACACATTTATTCTATAAACATTTTGTTTATCACTCATTATTTAAAGTCTATTTATAGTGAAAATCACACTACTTAAAGGAAATTTAGCGCAATTTACATCTCTCTGTTATTTATGAGAGCATTTTTCAAATAAATTAATGCTGCAGTTACTACTTAAGTTACAAAGAAAACAAAACTAAAATGAATTATTGTGTTTTATACTAGAACAAGGTCCATAGTGACTGCAGGCAAGCTGCCCTGCTTTATTTCCCTAAAAAGAATTATTGTGTTTAGAACTAGAACAAGGACCATAGTGACTGCAGGCAATCTGCCCTGCTTTATTTCCCTAAAAGGAATTATTGTGTTTTATACTAGAACAAGGTCCATAGTGACTGCAGGCAAGCTGCCCTGCTTTATTTCCCTAAAAGGAATTATTGTGTTTTATACTAGAACAAGGTCCATAGTGACTGCAGGCAAGCTGCCCTGCTTTATTTCCCTAAAAGGAATTATTGTGTTTTATACTAGAACAAGGTCCATAGTGACTGCAGGCAAGCTGCCCTGCTTTATTTTCGTATATAATTTAGAGTTATTCTATATAATATTTTTTTGGTAGATGTTAGGATACTATACCAAAATATTATTTTCATATCATTAAAATGCACTCATTAAGATCTGTAAGCTACACAGATTAAAGAAATCTTTAACACATACACACACACACATATATATATATACTATCATTAAACAGTTGGTCCGCTGTATAATATTGGATAATGAATTTGATGAAATGTCATAACATTACTTACATACCTAAATTAATTTAGATTACTATACGGTGAAATAAAACAGACTCAAAACCTCATAGGTGGTATATAACTTGATTATTCGTTTCGACAAATAATAAAACTAATGATTATCCTACCCTTCATTTCTCTAAATCAGTTTCTACAAACTATCATATTTTATCTTAATTAGTACAACTCAACTATTTAAAAGGATAATATACAAGATATAAAGACTTTCTGTTTACTGCACCAGTATTATAAATAGTTTATACATTTCAAACCCTCACATTCGTTAACTAAATATCTTGTCTCATTTAATAGGATTGCTTTATCTTATCGGAATCTTTCTCAAGAAATTCTTTGTCATCTTTTTAAAGAACTCCATTTTTGATGGACCGTTTGTTTGTTTGTTGAATTTCGTGCAAAGCTACTCGAAGGCTACTTGTGCTAGCCGTCATTAATATAGAAGTGATAGCCTAGAGGGCATCTAGTCAACAACACACATCGCCAGCTATTAAGCTACTCTTTATCATCGAATAACGGGATTTAACGTCACATTATAACAACTCCCTCAGCTGAAAGGGCGAGCACATTCGGTGATTTGATTCGAACCCGTTGCCTGCAGATTGAGAGTCGAGCGCCCTAATCCCCAAGCCATGCCAGGCATTTACTGGGCAGGTAGCCTTCTAGTGATTAGTGTGCTGGGCTGTGGAACTGAGGTTTCGTAATTGTCATGTTACTTAAAATATATATATATTGCACTCCACACTTTGCTGCTATGGATGTGTCATAAGATGCGTCATGTATGCATTATTCAGTCTGACAAGAATAGTCAAGTCCTATTAAGAAGATAAAAATAAATACCTCGATCATATTTCAGGTCAACTCCAATGTTATTTTAAAGAGAAAAATGTATCTGTAAATTGATAGCTACATTTGGGTAGATATAAATGTAAAGTACTAGTCATGTTTTCCAGCTTTAGGAAGCACATCTTATATTTACAAATAATAATTGCTTAAGTTTTAATACTTTGTATCATCAGCATGTTTTAGTCTATACTAAAATGACTTTTTTTCTAACACTGGATAACTAATATTTTGCTTTTATCTATAGAATACATTGGAATACAAAATGTCAATAACTATAAGGTTTGTTGATACATTATACACAGCGTTTGGCCAGGAGTAAATAGAAAACACCGAGTTTGTCTTTTTCTTAAATTTTGTCAAGCCGAACAAACTCTTTATAACCAACGTATTGAACAATATGCAGATTCAGATACGCCTTGGATAAACAGACAAGGAATATTTTATATGAAAGAGTTTATGTGAAACATAGAAACTGAATTTTTTCTGGCTGTTTGTTTACTTGATAAACGCACTGAGAAACCCCGTCGTATCTCTGATAAGTGAGCTTTGTCATTTTCTAGATTATATTAAAGTAGATTTAAACTTTTTAATCTTCTACTATGTATGACTTATTCTTACGCTACTTTGATCCTCGTTAGACTAGCAATTCCTGATTTTCTTATAATGTTTGTGTGGGTTTTTAAATATCAAACTTGTTTTATTTCTTAATAAAAGCAGATAACGTCGTTTGGGACAATACTTGTTCCACTTTACTACATTAGCCCCCCTCCCCCCCCTCGAGGTGGATTCCTGTACGTAGTGAGGAGACCTCCCAGGGAAGGTTCTGTATCTTCAGTTTACATCTTCTGGGATCTGAACATCCACCCATGTGTTTGCTGTGCGTGACGTCCCGTGAAGGGGAGGAGAAGATCCTAGTGGTTGAGGGGTGTCATTGACGGGTCAGTTTATATCGGTGGCACATCAACACCTCACTTTGGCCTTGAATTCCTGTAGACGTATGGCCTTGGGGTGGGTCCCCAGGATCAATCGCTGTCCCTATTGGGCTCGGGTCAACTAAGTACTAGTGTTGGACGTTTTCAATGGGTGTTTTCTTTTTACACTTTATAGTATTTTACTTCTGGCATTTTTACCAACCAATTGTCCATAGCCAGGAGTCTAATCCCGGGCTTTAGCTTTGCAATTCCGTAAAACTACCACTGACCCAACAGGGTACTTCATTTTAGACATACTTCTTTAATGTCAATAACCTTCTTGTTAAACATCTATATAAAACGATGTAGTCTTAGTTGAAAGTAAAGTGAAAGTAAAGTTGAAAGTCCCACTTTCAATGTTATTAACTAGACCACAAGCTTATATATTAAAGATAAAAAAACAAGAGTTTTAGCGTTAAGTGAATATCAAATATTTATTGATAAATAATCAACTGTATGGCGTGAAAATGAATTTCAAGCATAGAGACGTGTTGACGATACACAGTTAATGAAAAAGAAAACCAAACAATTTCTTTAATTATAATTTTCCTGTAATAGACACATTATTCTTTCTCTATACATTAATATTTTTTGTTATAAATAGCAGAGTCTATAATTTTCATTCTAGTGAATTGAGTCTCGTCCTAGTTAAACTGTATTATTAAAGTAATATATTCAAGTAATATTTAAGTTATGCGATCAAAGTTGAAATTTGTGAATTTTTGATACATTCTTGACAGCGGTGTTAATAAATTCCCTAAAACTGAAAGTTCTTAAGTTATTACGTTTTTAGAAGGTACACTATTGTGATAAATTAATGACAAGTTACAAGCAATTAATTAAATCAAAAAGTATTTATAAGATACAATGAAACGTTAATAAGTGAATAATTATATGGATAAGAAATTACTCGTAGCGTTAAGAAATTTTCAAAGTGAAACCTGACTTCAAGATCTAGAATTATAACTAATGTGCTCAAAAATATTACTTAAAGCTGCAAAAACTTAAAAGATCAAAGCTGTAAATACAAACCATTTTCATATCAATTGTTCATTACATTTAAATTAAAATATTTCTTACGCCATCGAAGAAATTTCCTTGAACTAAAATATGCGGCAAAATGTACGGATCCTGTCAAAGATTTAACTAAAAACATTGTAATAGATAATCTAGAACGAGGGCACTGTGAAACACTTTCAATAAGACTAAATACTTTATATTTTCTCCCAAGTTTTACATTCCGGTACATCAAACTATTTGGGAAGAAACTGAACTAAAACTATTGTATAAGTAAAGGTAAAAACTGTTGAAATGAGGTTTATATCCATATTATAAAACTGCCAACCTGACAGATATGTTTGATTTGAATGTGCTACAGATGAGAGTAGGCATGTGGTAAGATCTGATAAAGACAGATTATTAGGAATTCCTCTGTTCAACGACCTGTATAGAGAATTAATCTCTTTTCTAAAGTTTTCTACCAAGTGAACACCTACAAACAACATGAGTATAAATATATTGTACATAAAAGATACTAACAGTGTAGTACAGGATTGTAGTATAATCAATCCAATGTGTTCAATAATCCAAGCGTACCAGATAAAGATCATAAAGAGAATATTTCAAGAATTTCCAAGTTAAGATGCAATAGCTTCTGGATCATATTTTGGGATACGTTCTTGTTTTTAACCAGATGCCTGACGACATCATTTTCCTGGTCAGTCTTCATTTGGAGATATATATATATATATATATAAATGACGGTAAAGAGTCCAATCAACATCATTGAATAACACAAAAGCAGTGTCACTTGAAACACCAATGTCATAAAATTATAAGTCAAAATATTCCTGAGCATCTCTATAAATGTAGGAACCATTTTACGAGTAGAATGGTATAAATCCAAGATTAGAAAAAATACATTTCTTTGTCAGTCGTCGCTTCTGTTTTTCTAACAGTGGTTCTAGAAATTTCCGAATTATTAGGTCGTCAAAAATTAATGTTGCTCTTTTTTAGATGAAAAATCCCAAACAACATATATATCAAAACAAAACATTTATTAAATGAAATAGTCTCTATTTTTATCGATGATGCTGTTCCATCTTAAAATCAGGTTGTTAATGCCCTGATTAAAGAAATCGCTTGGCTTTGAAGCAAAAAACATGTCGATGTCCTCTTTAACATTTTCTACATTTGCATATATTTTCCCATTAAGATGGTGTTGCAGCGAACGAAAAAGATGGTAATCTGATGGTGCCATATCTGGAGGATATGGTGGGTGGGGTAGAACTTCCCGAACAAACTCCATAATCTTGTGTTGCATTAAACGTTCCACATGTGGACGTGCATTGTCGTGGAGAAGAAGAACGCCTTTCCGATTGAGGAGTGAAGGGCGTTTCTGATAAAGGGCTTGATTTAAACGTTCCAGTTGCTGACTATAGATATCTTCATTGACAGTTCGCTGTGGATTGTGGAGTTCGAAATGAATTACTCCTTTGATGTTCCACCAAATGCAAAGCATCACTTTCTGCGGATGGAGTCCAGTTTTTGGGGCCGGAAATGTTTTTTGTCTAGGACTGGGTCATTGTTTTTGGCGTTTAATGTTCGCATAGAGAATCCATTTTTCATCACCGGTGACAATTCTGTCCAAAAATGGCACCAAAACACCTTCTGTATGGAATTTTCCCATACTCCTTAGATATTTTAATATTGTTTCATGAAAGACATGCAATTTGTGGACCACTTCCCAAGTGTGTTGCCTTGGGTTAGACTCAACAAGCATCTTCAGAGCATCAATATAAATTCCAACATGTCGGCCTCTGCCATCACAGTTTTTAAGGATAAAGTCACCTGAACGAAATTTGCTGAACCATCGTTGACACTTAGGAACGTTCAAAACATTTCCATAAACTTCTTTGATATTCTTTGTGGCTACAGAGGCGTTGTTTCCCTTCTTGTATTCAAACAGTATTACATGCCGAATGTGTGTGTCTCGTCGTGTGCCATCACTATAAGGGATTAGACTATACTAATCTTTACACATTTCATAAAGGCTATACGTGACATTTAGACGGTTCGTTGTACGTTTTTTTTTGGGGTGGTTAATGAAAGTGTTCCAAAACGCGGCATTAATTTCTTGACGACCTAATAGTAATAGAGTAATCTAATAG
>NW_013667226.1:120271-128230 GCF_000517525.1 Limulus polyphemus | reverse complement strand
TGCCATCATAATAAGGGATTAGATATACTAAACTTTACACATTATATAGGCTACACTATATAGGCGGTTCGTTTTTAACTATAATACGTGATGTATGTTTTTTTTGTGGGTGGTTAATGGAAGTGTTCCAAAACGCGACATTAATTTCTTGACGACCTAATATTTTGAAGACATTCAATATGAGCTCACGATTCAACTTGAAAAACGCCATGAGCAAAACTGCCACTGCAGTTCGAACAAGCGAGGATATGATTCTGAAAATCAAGTAATACTCTCTGTCTTTGATTAAGAGTTATGAATAGGTAGCAATACTACGTATCAAATAGAAACAGCATAAACTAAACTGTTTTATATGTTTAACTCCAAAATTTGGTTTTGTTATAGAGAGAAACCAAAAATCTTCAGTAATACTTTTGTTTGTTTGTTTTGAATTTCGCGCAAAGCTACACGAGGGCTATCTGCGCTAGCCGTCCCTAATTTAGCAATGTAAGACTAGAGGGAAGTCATCACCACCCACCGCCAACTCTTTTACCAACGAATAGTGGGATTGACCGTCACATTATAACGCCCTCACGGCTGAAAGGGCGAGCATGTTTGGTATTACGGGGATTCGAACCCGCGACCCTCAGCTTGCGAGTCGAGCGCCCTAACCACCGGGCCATGCCGGGCCTCAGTAATATGAAGAGATGCCTAAAATAATGGTAACATTCATTTTGACTCACCATGGTTTCTTTTCGATGGTTGGTTGTCTGTTTCCCTTTTAAGATTGTTATTCGTATTTGATAAAAATATATTCATACTTGTTTAGTTTCTATTCCGACTTTAACACTTTGCTCTGAGATGATCAATTATAAGGAGAAAATACAGCACTGACTTTAACTGACTGTTATACAAGGCGATTTCATGAAATGAAATCAGCGTTACCATCTTATCACCTAAATCAGTTAAAAAGCCTTTTTAAATTCTCTACTTTTCAAGTGAAACCGACAATGTCATAACAAAACGTGTGATTGTTCATTCTATATAAGCCTAGTAGGAAATGCATAGCGTATCATGTATGATATGATTTCATAGAAACACAAGCGACCCCAATGGCACAGCGGTATGTTTGCAGACTTACAACGCTAGAAACCGGGTTTCGATACTCATTGTGGGCAGAGCACAGATAGCCCTTTGTGTAGTTTTGTGCTTAACTACAAATAAACACAAGAAAAACGAGAGATAAAGAGACACCGAGCGGTGGAAGTTTGAAGCACTGTTTCATTATTACCACGCGGCAGTAATCTAACAATGATAGTCAAATAAGAGGTGTGTGATCTGAGGAACGTTGAGGAAATATATTTAACCTATTAATTCATAAATATGTTAAGGATACTTGAAAATAAATAGGTAAGTAAATATAGATTTAATTTAAGCAATGACATTGACGTTGTCCACCCAGTTTTCTTTTAAAACATGACTTGGTGCAGTATGTGTAGATATTAGAATATCAGTAAGTAATTTGTCTAGGTATAATAAGTTCAACTTATTAACTATAACGGACACTCATATTACCATGTTCCTGTTGTTATCATCTACTATAGTCGACATTTATTAGTGATGTTAGTCTCCTGATAACAGTAACAACGGTCGGCTGTCAGCTCGTACAGTCTGTTTGTTAACGGTAGGAAAGGTTTTGGAATCAGAAAAGCGCGAGAAATATTACGAAATCTCATGAGAGTTCCCGCATTTTTTTCTGTGTGACTTCACTACACTACATCTGATAATACTTTCCAGCTTTAGTGAGGTTAACAAGAGGATCGTAATGTTACGGAAACGTACAAAAGAAATATAACCAAAATTTAACAACGATTTCTTTCCGTAACGGAATAGGTCGAAAAACATGTTGATCGTTTTATGCTACTTCAGGTCAACTTCAATCTTATTCTTAAAAGAAAAATGTAACTGTAGATTGATAACTATACATGTAAAAAAAACTACGCTTTTCGTGTTTTCAGCTTTCCGAAACACATGTTATATTTACAATAAGAACTGTTTAAGTGTTAATACTTTGTGTCATCAGCATTTGTTTGTGTACAGTGAAGTGATTGTTGGTTCTAACACTGGACAACTAATACTTTGCTTTTATCTATAGATGCAAATATTGGAATACAAAATGTCGATAACTATAAGGTTTGTTGATACATTATACACTGTTTTTGCCAGGATTGAATAGAAAACATACAGCTAGTGGTTTCTTAAATTTTGTTAAGCCAAACAAACTCTTTATAACCAACATTTTGAAAAAATATGCAGGTGCGGGTACGCCTTGGATAAACAGACAAGAAACATCTGATATAAGGGAGTTAACTTCTTGATGTTTGTTTACCTGATATACATATTGAACAACCCCAACAAGAAGTATCTCTAACAAGAAAGCGTTTCGTTTTGTAGATATATTAAAGTAAATTAAAACTTTTTGTTGTTTCTCTCTCTCTTTGTGACTTCTCCTTACGCTATTTTGTTTCCATGGCCAGGTGTTTAGGGCGCTTGACTCGCAATCTAATGGTCGCGGGTTCGAATCCCCGTTCCACCAATCATGATCGCCCTTTCAGCCGTGGGAGCGTTATAATGTGACAACCAATCCTACTATTCGTTGGTAAAAAGAGTAGCTAAAGAGTTGGCGGTGGGTGGTGATGACTAGCTACCTTCCCTCTAGTCTTTCACTGCTAAATTAGGGACGGCTAGCGCAGATAGCCCTCGTGTAGCTTTGCTCGAAATTCAAAACAAACAAACAAATACTTTGTTCCTCATGAATCTTGCCATTTCTGTTTTCCTTACAATATTTGTATAATTGGTTTTATTTTATGATAATATTTTTTTCTTGGTAAAACTAGATATTGTCGCTCGAAATAGTACCCCTTTTTTTCACTTTAATGTTTTGTTTGTTGTTTGCGCAAAGCTATACTATTGGCAATATAGGCTCTGTCCAAAGCCGGGATTCGAATTCTAAGTTTTAGCATTGCAAGTTCGTAAACTTACCGTTGATCTACCAGAGGGCATCACTTTACTCACTTCAATCTGATGCTGTTTCCAAATACTATTTGCTGTCATCAACCTTATTGTTATACATATATATCAACGTGAAACGGACGTAGTCTTAGTTAGAAATAAAGTATTCAGCTATGCTTCCTTACATGACCAAGTGCTCAGTTGAATTGATAGGGGGAAATCTGATCCCTGACTCCAAGATAAGATTAAATATGACCTCTACTTGATTACTCTTATGGTGATTCTGAGCATGACCTAGTGATTACAGATTGGGGATCAGAGGGTAAGTGGTTCAAGTCTTGTTGTCGCAAAAAAATAAATAATAATTCTCCGCATTTTGGCATGAATATGTGAAACAAACACTTATAATACACCCACAGCCCCAAAATGCGAAGCGTGTTTTTACGGCAACCGGTTAAGAATCATTAAATTTGGTCACACCTGGCTTCTCATATTTAGATAAATTGGTCAAACTAACAGACGCCAAGATTGAAATAATGCTGTCGTCATGAATACTAAAATAGGTTATCACAAACCTTTCTAAAAGTTCTACAGTTTATATACCAAACCGTTAATTCATTTAATTATTTTAACTGTTCTTTTTGTGTTCTACCTATCTTGCTTTTGTTAATCTGTCAATTTAGTTTATAAATCCTAAATTATCAATATCTGATCACTCAAAATTAGATCAAAACCGAAAACCTACATTGTATGTCTGTTATGTTTTGATCCTGTTATGATTATGGTAACAATAATTAACATTAAACTATTGGGTATTTCAACTTTATTGAGGATGTCGAAGTATTACAGAGTGTCTTGGGCCAGTGTTAATAAAAGGGGGCAGTACTCAAGGACAGATCCAAGGAAGGAGTTAAAAGGGTTCGGACCACCCTTTCCTCTCCAATGCAAAAAATTAAAATAAGAAAATCGAAGGAAGCATCAAAACATGGAATAGAGATAGAAAAAATAGAGATACAAGAAGTATTGATATTATATTTAATTGTTTTCTGGGATCATTATGTTCGTATTCCTGTATGGAAAATGGGTCTGAACGGTCTGTAACATGTATAATGTTAAAGGTAGTAGTAAAGGATATTTCCTTCTACAATAGATCTTTGTTATGACTATCAAACGTTTCATCCGTCTCTCTATCTCATCAGTGAACAGCGCTTGATATAGCTTGGTCCCGGGAAGCTCTTCAAGATCCTGATTCAAATGAAGAAAAAGATGTTTTTGATAGTAGCAGAAAGTATTGTTAATTTGAAGTTCGTATTGCTAGTCTGCATATGAAAGTGATCAGCAAAAAATCAATGAAAAGTCTCAGAAAATGGACTTAGAAATTTCAAATTGCAAAATAGAGCCTTCTCAGAGGGGGTGGGAGGTCAAACTTCACACTTTCCGATATCCATTCATTTGAACCTACTCTTTTTGAAAATCCTGGGTCTGTCCCGAAACTGTATTATTCTCCAACTGTAATTTAAAATGAATTAGTTTAAATAGGAGAGTTAATTGTCATCCTAAGTACCCCAATGGGTCAGCAGTATGTTTACGTACTTATAACACAAAAATTTGGAGTTCGATTCTCTCCGGTGGACACGGTAGATAGCCAAATGTGGCTTTGCCCTAAAACAAACACACACATGTTATCTTAAAATATTTTTAAATATACAAATCAACAAGACACGTGACAAACACAGCCGATATAAAGTCGCGGTGAAATGGTATGAGTCAGAACTATCTGTTGACAATGTTTATCGTTCTTTAGGTAGTCTGATCGAAAATTGATCACTTTTGGGAAGAGCATAGAACAACCCTTTCAGACGCAGAAAGATATGTTCAAATCGTGAACTCAGAATTTCCAGGAGGGGCATATCCATTGTACTTAATGGAATTAAAAAAACAAGGGAATATCTATCAACTTGTGACACCAGAACCGTCCAGAAAAATACTGAGAGAGGTCGTAGTTCAGCCGTGGAAATCAAAATGTGTCGTTTTAAAACAGATAAGAATCCACAAACTCAAAGACGAGTGGAGAAAGGCATCGACGTGCCTCAAGAAACAGTACACAGTATAATCAAGAAAGATATTACAGCATAATCAAGAAAGATATTCATCTGAAAAAGTGGCACAAACCACGTCTACACAAGTATCTTCTACGTCACATCCATTCAATCGTCGCTTACGTTATAAGCAGCTGGAGAATGAAACGGGTATTCGTGCTACGTCATAAGAAGATGTATAAATGAAGTCGCCAGAAGCACGGAACCTGTGGATTTATGAGTGTAGTTCGTATTGTTGAAACGGGATGTGCTTTTGATATGACAGCCTTATGACAACGCCTTTCACAAGTGAAACTATATTTCAGGTATATTGTTAGGGTACACGGCCGTCAGACAGGGCATGGCTAGATGTGGCGATATGATCTGTAAGCACTTGTCGAGTTTCTAAAATCATTATAACATAATGTTCACAATCACTGTAGAACACAACATATAATTATCGTTTAATAAACCGTCTTTAGTATTCTTAGTTCCTTCTGTCTGGAATTAAATACACCCAAGCCTGATTTGACCGTAACTCCACACGGTCATATTGAGTCAAAGTGTATGTCACATAATACATATTCAATTATTTGTATTTAATTATTCACAGAGAATTGCTTTTCTTTGTTTGTATGTCGATGTTGTTTCACCAGTTTTTAAACATTTTCGTATTTCATGTTGTTCGTAGTTGGCATCTTTATGTCAAAAGGATACCATATATCTACTCAATGGAATACACTTCAAAATAAAGGGAAGTGGATAATTCCAAAGTAGATACAATATACGCGTACTTCTACTTTGTAAGTTTTTGTTTGTTTATTTGTTTTCAATTAAACGTAAATCTACACAGTGGGCTATCTGTGCTCTGCCCACCACGGGTATCGAAACCCGGTTTTTAGCGTTGTAAGTCCGCAGACATACCACTGTGTCACTGGGGGGGAGCTTGTAAGTTTATATATTGGGCGTAGTATTCTTGTACAACTTTCACTCTTTATTCAACTTTAGTGAGATTATGTATTAAAAACATTAAGTACACACTAAATTTGAATACGCCCAGCTGTTGAATGAGATCTAATGACAATCATTAGATATTAAGTGCTTAAGAAAAGCACAACAAACTTTCCTTCATTATCATGAAAATTTTGTTCTTTCTTCAGGTCTCTTCTTTCAGTTTGGATTATCAGCTCAATAAACGTAAGAACGAGCCGAAAATTTTTATCGAATATCACATACTGCTGTTTTATATTACTTGTTGATATAAGTATCTAAGTTTATAGTTTACTTCTTCATTGCATGTTATCCACAAACAATTTCATGATGAAAGTGTCATTGGATCAAGACTGATAGGAAAACACTACGTGTAGATGAAATTAACACTCAACGGAACACAAAAAAACTGCGTTTCTTTGGCTGTGTTGGACAATTGGTGCAGAAACGATCATGAATAATCTTTGTGGTACATAAACTCATATAACCGACATGCATAATTGTGCATGTAATCGTTTCATTCTTCATCACTAGGTTCGCTATAGTGAACCTTTTGTAAATGTAAAATGTTTATGTCTTGATATTTTTTCTATAAGCATTTTTTTTTCACACGTACTTAACAAGATAAACTACTTTGTAATTTAATTTACTTTTCCTCATATGAAACCACGAAGATGGGGTTTTACTAAGATCGGATTGTCTTTTTATTTTAAAAAGAAAGAAAAGAGTCCTTATTGTGCTAATCTTTACTGGAGATACATACGTTGTAACTTACAATAAGGGGTTTTTTAAAGTTTCTATATGTATACACAATACTGGAAATAATTGTAACAACAGTGAGGACAAAAGGTATAAGATAAATTAAACAAGAGTACAGTCACGTGGTGATAGTCATCCAATAAATCGGAAAATGACAAACCAGAAAAAATACCTATAAAAATGCAGGTAGTCATACTATGCCCAGGAGTAGTAGTGTTGATTCAGTCGTAACTTTCAGAACTGACATACCACATGAAAATGGTGTAAAAATCAGTTTTGGATGGTTCACGATATTCCATGTGAAAAATTGCACCAAGACGACATGTTTCAGAAGGAGCTATATTCAATACGCTGGAGAGGGTATATAAAACTGGCACCGTTGATAATAAAAGTGGCCGGGTAGAAATATGAAACTTTCCAAAAATAATGTTAAGTATTTCAGGATATGTTCTTTACAAGAAATATGACGATCAAAAACAGATCTAACCAATGACCTTGCTGTAAATACAGGCGTGATTGTTTCTTCGAGAACAGCACGAGACACATTATCACTTACTGTCAATGGACGAGTGGCTTCTTGGAAACTTCTGGTGAGAAAAGATAACCAAATCAAAAGATCGAAATGGACATCGAAATGGACATCGGACCATAGACAGTGAAATGAGAAACGTTAGAGACATGTGCTCTTTACAGATGAATCCAGGTAATTGGTTGGCAACAATCAATGACAATATATACAGTAAAAAAGGGAATCAGTAAGAGTTTAAGGTTGTATTTCAACCAATAGTGTCGGTGATCTACATGAAACTGGTGGTATCCTAACTACTGACAAATGCAGTAGTATAAGCTGTGGTATATAACGAACATGTATTATTCAATTTGTTATTGAGAGTATAATACTATCGGGGATTTCGTTTAGAAAGATACTATATCAAATCATTCACCAACAACAATAATAAATATAGGACCGTGAAAAAAATATGGATGGTCAGAATTGAAGTTAAGATATTAATATCCTAATAAGAAAAAGTGTCGATTTCTCACCAATCTCTTACCATAATATAATTTGGGTTTATAAGTTCTCCACTTCAAGCGCTTCTTTTCTAAGTCCCAAAATCACTAAATAGATCTGTTTGTTTGT
>NW_013667226.1:107612-119307 GCF_000517525.1 Limulus polyphemus | reverse complement strand
AGCTTGAATTCTTCATAACCTCTGAATAGTGGGTGACCCAACGGGTTACGGGTTGTCTAGTTACCTATATTTCGCAAAATTGGACTTTTTACGCTTTCATTTTATGGACTTCAAGGAGAGTATAGATGGCACAGAATTTTCTTTAAGGCGTGATTTCTTAGACCCAGGGCATAATATGAAGCCATCTGAGGTGAAATGTAATGAGCACATTCTGGAAAGTGCTGTTGAATCCAGATCTTGCGATGTGCTGCTTGTATTCAGTATAGCAAGAGGGTCTTTATTTCTCGCTTGGGGAAATTACAAATGAAAATAATATTTAGGAATACATCTGTTGTGTACTAAGTTACAAGAGTATCATTCCATTGCCCTAAATAAAGTAAAACAGTGCTATGGTCCTATGAACAGGGAATTATTGTATTTATTTTACTATAAATATACACTTACAATTTTATTGCGTTTGTTTTACCACTAGACTTAATTTTAACTAATTATTGTAGCACTAAGAAATAATTGTTGCCTAATTTCATTGTAACACGGTTTTTACTGACTGGCGAAGGGCGTTTGCTCGAAACTCGCACAAATTAGAAAAAGTATTCATTTAGATGTGTGTCAATATATTGTTACGACAGCGGAAGTCACGTGACGCTAGTAACACGTTATGATATTCTCGAAGGTTCTTGAATGCTCGAGTGTTTACTAGATGTGCGGTATTCTTGTATATAAGACCGTCAAGACGGCAACAACAGAACTGAATTGCAGACAGAGATAGAGACAGACAATTGAGTCAAGCGCGTGAATCGTTCGTCGTGAATTATAGCGTTTGTTTAAGTTATAGCGTGACTGTGAAAATTATGTGTATTGCAAAGTTGTATTCAGAAAGAATAAACCAGTTTTATTTAAGAAAGGACTTATATCGCTAAAATTTCTTCGGAAATAATTTTTACGGAAAATTAACTAACGACCAGAGACGTAACAATATTTAAGACGACCCAGTAGGCCTAAACCTAATATATTTGCCTTTAGACCTATACGTATCAATAAAGAGCCCATTTCTGTATTATTTGCTTTATCACTAGCTCATCGTTGAAGAAAAAAATAAAAAGATCGCGTCAACTGCTCTCAATTTAACAGGTAACCACTGAAAATCATAGAACTATAGATTTTACGCAATCATCGAGTGTCGTTTCCTATATTTTTTTCTTAGAAAATGGATGTTAACGAAAAATATGACTTTACTTTCAAAGATAAACAGACAATAACTGTCAAATATATATCAAACAACAAAGATAGCTTCATAGTCTTAACAGCATAATATGGGAAGGCAACATTTTTACCCTCGTTTCTCCGCGGTTCCACCCACAATACATTGAGGCTAGTTGTTCTGGTTTGACGTTCGACACTGGATGTATTCAGACGTTAATGTAACGATCGGAGATATCCAGAATACATCGACTGAATTCTTCGCTTTATCAAGCCCTCGTAAATCGATCGTAGTTAGATAAAGGGTACTGAATCATTCTCGTTAGTGGCCATTAATTTATCTCCAAACGTGCTGCAACGCTAACTAACACAGTACTGGGCTATGACTCAACCATCGTAAATTCTATTTTAACTTGATAATATGCACAATTATTTTCTATTAATATTATTATGCCTATTATATGATACCATGGTAATGCGCTATTCTCTTAACACCACCTCTGCATGTGCGTCCAACCACCATAGAGAACGCTATTACCACATAGAAAACATGTTTTTTCTTTGGCTTGAATATATATATATATATATATATATATATGACTTGAATATTTTAAGCTTTTTGGTTAAATCTAAACTCCTCATTGATATCAATTTCAAAACTTTCAAAATGAAACAGTCAAATATTTCACAAACACATTTCAACTGTCTGAAATATCAAATTAAATTTATCTAAACCATGGATGGTAAAGGTGGCGCTTTTATCTTTTGAGCTTCTTTTTTAACTGAGGTTAAGGAAACAAGCATGTAATAAAATTTTTGTTTTATTAAATCATACTTATTATATTTCGGGTCTAAAATGGCACTCGACGTAAAAACGTTTGTGCTCGATAACGGAGCTTATACAGAAAAATGTGGGTACAGCACCCAAGCAGAACCCAGGTGAGAATATTGTTTTGTAGTACGTTTGCTAGTACTCGTTGATAATGTAATATTAAGAAAGATGAGCAAGCTGTGTCTGGTTACTAATACCATATACTACTAGTACTGACCAGTTATTGTAAAATAGTTGACGTTATGGAAAGCAAAACAGTGTATTTCTCTTGGTATGTTCCGTCAGGCGTTTCAATTTCAGTGAAACTTTTATAACCGGTATGTTCGTGCCCTTCATTTGTTTCTTTTATTTTTGTTGAAAGTAAGGCAAAACAACAACATATAATTCGGAAGGTAAACCTATATTTGTAAAATTTTTAAAACTAAAAACATTGCCACAAAATGTTTGATACTCTACAGTAGTTACAGCATTACACGTACAGCTTATTCATTAATTATTTTACAGTTTCACAGTTACTAAAAGTCGTTGTAACTGGTACAACTTAGGAATCTCATTTGCTCTCTGGCCTTACCCTCCCATTTATTTTCAGTTCAAGGTTTTAATTGTGCCCTATTTCTCTGAGTTTTCCAAAGTAAATGTATTAGTGATTCTATTATATAGCTTATGAAAGCACCCCCACCCTTTTCTGTAAAAACAAGGTGTTTAAGAAAATTTACCTCGTAAAGAAATAAAATATATTTTTTGTGTTGGTGACATATATTGCCAAGTATATATTATAAATGTTCTGTTTGAACCATTCATTATACTTGTCCATTATAAGTATATTATGACATTATTATATATATATATACCAACATGATTTGCATTACTGCAACAAAAGTAATACAATTTGTATGCCTTGAATATGAGCACCTATAAGTAATAGTATAATACCAAAAGAGTATATAATACGTTTATAATTTTTATGTTGTACATTAAGATTTAAGCTGTATGATGCAGATACACCAACCTACCAATGCCACCAAATGCTAACAACAGCCTGGCCATGATCTTGGCCACAGGAAAGTGAACTATGCACACCACAAAAAGGGAATGATTCTCTGAAATGGCACTCTCTAGAACTTAGATTTATATTGCTGACAAACTTTGAAAACCAGTACTTTTAGTTTTTATGACATGACATTTCCTGTTTCCCAAACTTTAATAAGATACTTTTATACAAGAAAATTTATTATGAAACTTTTAATGTTTCTTACAATAACTGATCACATATCAATGTAGTGCCTGGCGAAAACTGAAAATTATGAGTTATTTTAATTTCATGAAGACCCACCAGCATGTTTTATAATTTTAGAAGTTAATGCACTTTTTTTTCTCAATAAAGCTAGTTCACTGCCACTGCGACATTGTAGGTTAATTTGGATAAATTATTTAAACTGTGAATCTTCCAGATGCTGTAATCTTTATATGGTAATCCATCAGGATTAAGAATATAAAATTCTAGATTAAAATGAGGTTGGATTTGGTTCTTCATTGTAGGTGTTGTTGTGAAGAAACACCAAAGGTGGTTCCACAAATATCAGAAACTTTTGTTTTCATTGTGCACAAAACTTCTAAAAATAGAAGTGAAGAGCTGATCAAAACAAAAATAATGGAATGATAAAAGATAAAAGTGATATTTGTAAGGTTTCCTTTGCAGGTGATCAACAACAAGTGTCCTGTTTCAAATCAAAACTGAAATTATAACAACTCTACCCTAATTTTTCTTAGCTTGGCCTGGAGCCCAATTAAAATTAAACCGTATCAATACCATAATGTACATATGCTGTGACCATTCTGAATTCCAATTTTAGCATACATAGTCAGATATACAAAACTAAGTTTTAAAAAATTTAACTTTACAAAGTAAACATATGAAATCCATATATATGTATGATAAATCCAAATTTGTAATGAAATTGAAATACTACATTAAACCAGTACATAAAAATAAAAACCAAGATCACATACAGAATGTGAACTGATATCTAAAAATAATCAACAAATATCAGTTGCTGAAATACAAAAATTGTACAAGATTAACATTTTATATAGGAAAATAAAGTAAAATTCAAATTGTACTTTAAAAATATCCTGAAATTACTGTGTCATGTACAAATAAATAAAATGGAGAATTAGAGTCCACATAAAATAACCCTGAACTCAAACATCTACCTGACCCAAGATTCCTTGCTTATCAAGAAAGCAATCTAGGGTCATGATTCTCACACGATCTTAAAAATCAGGAAATATTTGGGAATTTCATTTAACAGTTTCTCCTTCTGGAAATATTTGGGAATGTTTTGAACAACTTGGAAAATCTATATAGAATTTAGAGAAAAAAAAAAGTGTTTAAAAATCTAAGAAACTGCAGTGTTGTGTACTTTTAATTTCCAATGTTATTTCATCTACTCATTGGACAATAAGCATCGATTAGCATCAGTTGCAGCATTTTGTACCAATGGCACACTGCACAATGTGTGTGCCATTCATCTGTGTGCAACTTGATCCAATCAGAAAGCCCATAAACGAGAACTATGCCATAATAAGATGTTTATAAAGTTGTGTTTGTGACTCATCAGCCAGGCTAGGGATGTGTTAATTTTAATCACATATTTGTGAAGTAAGTTTCGAAACTACTATTACCATGCTTAGAGTGGTATCCCTTGTTGTTTCTGTTCTGACAGTAGAAATAACCAAATTGCTTGAAACTTACAACCAACGTACTAAATACTTAAATGGTATTTAGTTTTGACTTAGAGTTATATAATTTGATTTAGTTTTTCTATCATTTTTAATCTTGTGAAATGTCCAAATTTTGTTGTTAACATTGCCTTGAAAAAAAAAAATCCAAAATGTGTTTTTTTTTGTTATACAATTTTGATTTTTTAGAAATACTTCCATAATCTCATTTTAATTTCCAAAGAAGCTGCCTAACTACAGAATACTGAACACAACGTAAGGGCTTGACATCGAACAAGTCAACTAAAGGCATACAATCAAAAACTTCACTACTACTACAAGTGCAAATTCTGTCTTTAAATATGCACACAATAACTTAATTTGAGACACACTTTAAAGCTCATAATAACATTGAGGATATTTTCTGTTATATTAAACTCTTTAACTCTTGCTTTTTATTTTGTACTCTTTATCTTTTTATTAACAATTTTTGATTAAATTTATTCAGAAAATAAAAATTGAAGATGATATAATGTTACTATTTTCTGATTTATTAAGAGAATGGAGTTTTACATTTATCAAAATATGCTCTATACTCTGCAGCCTATACAATCTATACCTCACCAGTCAGAATTAACTTTTTATTCAAATCTGACTTCAAACTAACAAAATAAATATAAATATTAAGAATTGTAAAATATTTTAATGAAAACCAGTTCTACAATCTGTATGAATTAAACTTGATAGTAATATTTTCAAAATCTGTTTAAAAAATCATCATAATTTTTAAGAAAACAGTAGTTTTACAAATTACAACTCACACACTATACAGGTCACTTTTAAATATCAGTTAGGCAGTTTTTCTGGTGAGATACATAAGATATCTTTGAACAAAGATCTAGTCCATATATATATTTATTTATAGCACTGATGAATATTTATGATCAATGTGCAGGTGCTTCACACGTGTACAAACAGTTCAGAATATGAGGTTAACATTTCTTAAAATCAGTAAACAGTATATTTGACACATTTTGAGATGAATTGTAATGAAATAGTGAAAATTACACTTGTATTGAGTTTTTATGTTCTAAAAACTTGCTAATATATGACTAACCAGCATAGTTGATCATAGAGGATGTGACAAAGCATAAGTCCAGACTGATATATGTGGTTCGGGGTGAACCTCATTTTCACAACTGTCAGATTCAAGTTGAAAGGTCATAGAGTTATGTATAGTCATTTTTACATAATGAAACCTATTTATATCAACAAAATGGCAAGATTCCATTCATTTTGAGCAAACAAATAATAGGCATTTGAATGAAACTTCTAAAATAAGATGCAAATGTTTTTGGTGCATTAATTTTTGGAACACGTGGATTAAGCTAAAAAAACCATTGTTTATCATTTAAATAAGCAGTTGCTACTATGACTTTTGTTCCAGTATTACCCTTTCTTGTTAACAGATGCTCAGATGAAAAAGAGACTTAAGTGGCTTGATTTCTGATATACAATGATGAGTACATGTGTAGTAATCAACCTGTAAAGTTGAATTATTCATGGATTTCAAGGATTCTGGTGGAAATGTGGTTTGAATATTATATCAAGTGATAAGGTTACTCTTGGTGTTTAAAGAATACGGTGCTCTTTATTAACAGAAAATTGTAGATGAAAGAGAACAAGAATCTTTCAGGTAGATAACAATAAAAACTGACTTAGTTTAAAATAGCAAAAAAATGAGGATGAAGGTTGAATAAATGTAACTTGAGAAATATTTTCTAAAGGGTAGTTAACAGGAATTTATTATATTCACTGATTAACAGAATCACAAGCACTTGGTTTAGGACAGAAAATGATCAACTTTCAGTCATGAAAAAATTAACCAAGCATTAGGTTAAGGACAGAAAGTTACCAATGTCTAGTATAATTAATGGTTTTCCCACCACTAATAACTTTGGCATGTGTAAGTTTGAGTGTAACTTTGGAAATGTAAGCATTTTTTATTTTTAGTTTATAGAACATGGTTAATAGGTTAATGTCCGTGTAGAGATCAAATGATTCTACTGATAATAAAGTTGTGTTGTATGATTGTTACGTGTTAAGTTTGAGAGTGGTCTTTGTAGTTCATGTATCTTTTAAAATTTTTATAAACTGAAAGGTTGTGCTATTACAAGGTCATTTTTATATTTTTCTAGCTGTTCTAAAAAATCAAGTACTTTTTGTATGAGTAAAAATTAATTCTTGTGTACTTCCTTACGAGTACATATTCTTGATTTAAGCTGACCATTACTGAAACATTAGTGGAGTTAAAACATAGGATTTTTGTTTTGTTATACTTTGAATAACTGTTTGAACTTTCAGGCTCAATAGAAAAGTTCAGGTTTAACATTAAACTTACTATGATTTTAAGCGTTGAATCAGTAATGTAGCAGTTTTTTCATAAAATGGAATAACATATTGTAATAATGTAATAAATAATCCTCAACCAGTTTTGAGTTGGCATATGGGGATTATTTTTTGTTTTAAGTGCAGCTGTGTTTCATCCTACAGGATGTAATTAGAACTCTTTATTGAATGAAACATACCTCTTACAGTATATATTTACAGTTTTGAGTTGGTAAGTGAAATGTTTTATTTTTCTATTTTAAGAATAATTGTTTCATCATAAAGATTTATGTAGAACATTTTATTGGATAAAATATAGCTGTTACACATACTAGGGGAGATTGAGGATTTATTCGTATATTTCTTTATAAAATTAAAATATTAAAACTTATATAATATTAAAATATGGTTTATTAACTCCATTTTGATGGTCAGTTTATTAATACATATTGATAACAAGGTAATTTGACTTAATTTTTAATGTAACTCTGTAAAAGGTCATGGCATGCACACTTTGACCTACTCATAGTGAGAGAGTCCAACAGATTGTCTGTTGAATAATTCAGAAGAATAAATTAGTAGCATCATTGCTTTGTATACTTCATATCCTATATAAACATATCCAATCTAGTGAGTAAAAGATAACTCAAAACATCATAACATTATTTATTTATCAATATTAAGATTAAGAATTACAAAAATTAAGTCAAAATGTTATGTTACTCAGTGAATAATCTGCAACCTGCTTTGAGTGGCCTGTTTAGTTTATTTTCCACTTTAAAAGAATTGTAACATTTGTTCTCTAGATTTTTTCTCTTATCTAATTTACCTACCACCCCTCTCTTAAGTAGAGAGTTTAACGTAAATTTCTCATTATAATATAGATATTACTAAAGCAAAGTCTAATTTTATAGCCTTCAATCTTCTTTGTGTACAAAGTCATAAACTAGAAAATATCTTTCATCCTCTTTCACAAATTGCCTATAATTCTCTCTGATGCTTACTTTATGGTTAAAAGGTTGATCACATTGTCCAATCTGTACAGAAAGAGTTAAGGTATCAACAATGGATATGAAGTCTGATCTACCATATGAATCACCTTTTGTCACTGAGTTATACCAGTTTCAGGGGATTGCACACCTTATCACTATCTTAAATAGCTTGTCTGCTGATTAATTTGGAAGAATAAATTTGGAGCATAAATGTTACATATTCTTCACATCCAGTATAGCTGTAGGTTCACTTTAGTTTGAAATAGTGATAAGGAATGGAATTCCCTGAAACCAGTTCAACTTGATAGAAGGTGAATTGAATAATAGATTGGACTTCATATTTATGTTACAAATTGTGATTATGAATTTTTGTAGTTTGAGTTACTATACCTGTTTAATAGTTATTTCTGTTGTACATAGTTTATTGAAACTGTAATTTTTGATTCACTTGATTATTTGTAAGTATGTAAACTGTTACTCTTTACTTTATTTCAAACATAAACTAAAACTGTATTTCAGAATCATTCCAAATTGCATTACAAAGGCTAAAAGTGAAAGAAGGCGCCCATTTATTGGTGACCAAATTGATGACTGCAAAGACATTTCTGGTCTTTTCTACATTCTGCCTTTTCAAAAGGTTTGTAAAAATTAAAGTAAAATACAAATATTGGAATATTTATGTTTCATTTGTTTAGCTTAGGTTGAATATTTATTGATCAAGTAATGTCAAAAATCTCTTGACTTTCTCATTCATTTTTTGAAATGTTTATGCTAGATTTGTTGTTGAATTAATACAGCTTACTTTGATCAATATGAAATGTTATT
Organism: Limulus polyphemus; assembly: GCF_000517525.1. Lineage (NCBI taxonomy): Eukaryota > Metazoa > Arthropoda > Merostomata > Xiphosura > Limulidae > Limulus > Limulus polyphemus. The sequence goes on along the minus strand of NW_013667226.1, from coordinate 110,349 downwards.
GATGTTGACTAGAAGCTAATTATTTATGTTTTCAGTTCCACAAAAAAATGTTTTTTTGTATTTTATACTCCTTGTGAAATATTTCCCAAAAGGTTTTTCTGCTTCTTGGCAAGAACTAGCAGAGATAAGAAGAGTTGAACTCATGTGAAGGTGTAATAAGAGGACCTTCAATTAACTTGAAAAAGTCCTCAATTGAATGCTGGATGCTCTAAGAAAAGCTTTGCTGAGCTTTACACTGTTTCTAACAATCAAGAAGTCGAAATTGTGAACTGCTCCATTTAGGACTGCTGATAATGGGAGACACAGTCTTACAGATCAGCTGAGATTGAGGATAATAGTGGAAAGTCCAAGAAGATGTGGCTATGCTGAGGCCTCCATTAGAAAAGAGTCAATGGACTTTCATACTGGCTCTACTGTCATTTACACAGAATGACATAAACAATGTAAATTTACTCTTGCTATAACTGGCATAACTGCTATAATCAAAAACCAAAAAACATTTGATATTTATTTGGGAGATTTTAGAGATTATGCAAATGAAATTTGACAATTTTCAGATGAAGAAAATTATTTTAAATCTTATTATGAAAATCACTTTGCACTCAGAGAAGTCAACACTCTGACTCCATATATTCACGAACAAAGTTTTAGTAAAAATACATAATTAAAAATCTGATTTTTTGTATAGAAAAAGACTTCTAATGTTCACTGAAAGCTTGCCAAATTTCATGAAAATACACGAAATGTATAAAAAGTTATAGTGTGGAAATTCTGATGGTTACTTTAGAGTTACAAGGTCGGTCACATTGACTGAGCCTGTAGCAAGGAGATTAAACTGTTTTGCCAAGCAGTTACTAAGACTTCCAGAACCCAGTAACAAATGATATTTATTTTATATGGTCCATTATTAGGTGCTATGGATAGTGAATAGGGTCATTTACTGGATGATATTTAAGGCTCGTAAATATGGTTACCACATACTTAACAGTGTATGTTGATGAGGTGACAGGTTGTCACTGTAAAACATACCCCAGCATGATAGCAACAACTGAGAAGACATTTTGGTTGTTAACTTTGTGGAGATATTCCTTTGTTAGTCCAAACTACATCACTTGAGCATCAGAAATTGAGTATGTCTGAAACTGTGCTAGTGGCAACACATTTTGAGGTAGTAGCTAGAACTAAGATGATGGAGAGAAAGAAACTTGCTGCTTTAGATAAAGTTTCAGTAGCTCTAACAAAGACATAGCACCCAAATGTGCTGACCCTAAGTTATGGGAAAGCACAGCAGATAGTGACACTCCTGCAGATGTTATATGACAACTTGTTTCAGCCTGAATGGTTGCCAACCAGGTGTCAGAAACACCTCAAACCTGAGACTTCATCTATACTGAAGTTACAGATGGGGAGATATCTGGAGCCACAAAGAAAAATGAAAAGACATTTGTTTTAACTTTAAACAATATGGTTATTGGTATTATAGGTGTCATTTCCATGCATTTAACCTCTCGAGGTGGATTCCTGTATGTGGTGAAGGGACCTCCCAGAGAAGGTTGTGTATTTTCAGTTTACCTCCTCTTGGATCTGAAAATCCACCCATATGTTTTTTGTGTGGTGTCCCATAAAGAAGAGGAGAGGATCCTGGTGGTTTAGGGGTGTCATTGATGGGTCAGTTTATATTTGTGGCACTTCAACATATGACTTTGGCCTTGAATTCCTGTAGACGGGTGTCCTTGGAGTAGCTCTCCCTAGGTCAGCCAGCCGGTCCTGGTCCTGTTGGGTTAGGGTGAACAAAGTGCCAGTGTTGGATGTTCTTAACAGGTGTTGTGGGCAATGTTTCTAATGCTGGTGTTTGGGTATAGTGCCCATGAAATCATGTCATACTAACATTGTCAATGTGTAGTATTTTAGTGCATCCCCTCATAGGGCTTCATGGTGGGTGGGGTCAGTGGGCATTGAAGTTTTTCCATTTTTATGGATGCTGCACCCAGTGCTTCAAAAAAAGATACAAAAACTCATTGATAGGAAAGTGACCATGTTTGGAAGACTGTGAACAGCAGTCACTACCCATTCTCTTTCTGTACCTCATTTTTATATTCTACATTCATTGTCTGGCAAACATTTTGGTCAAATGTCTCTTTTTATTCAGAAGGGATTAGAGGGGCTTGCTAGCTCTCTGAAGTTATTTAATAAGCTATGTTCTGGGAATATCTTGGTGGAAACATCTATGTTAAAACACAGTGAGCTCCTCTTGAAATCCAGGGCCATTGGGGATATACTTATCAAGGTTACTTCCCATGCTATTTTGAATTTCTCATGAGGAGTTATCATTGCAAGGGACTTAAAAAACATCCCAGAATTGGAGATCCTTGTTGGTTTCTCCAGCCAATCAGTTTCTGCTCTGCAACATATCTCTACTCCTAAATATGGAATTATGCTGCCTACCAATGTTCTTGTATTGATGTTTACATTGCCACATCTGCCTGCCACTGTCAAGGCATGTTATCTGAACTTATATTCCTAATCCTCTCTCAGGTGTTTCCAGTGTCAGTGATCTGGACATTCAGAGGCATCTTGTCATGGATCTTTGACATGTTTTTGTTGTGATGGCAAAGACCATGATGCATACGAGTGTCAACTGGACCCTCACTGCGTGAATTGTTGTGGTTCCCACCTCTCATACTTTTGTTCTTGCCCTAGGTGGATGGAGGAAAAAAAGAGGAACAATATTTACATG
>NW_013667226.1:104488-106795 GCF_000517525.1 Limulus polyphemus | reverse complement strand
TACTGCTGTCAATCTATCTATCTGTTCACCTTCACTCTTTTCTTGGATGGTTGACAGTGACCCATGGGGCAGTGATCATTTTGAGGGAGATTTGTCGCAGTCAATGCCACTCGACCCATGTGCCACGATGGAAGTTGGAGCAGACTAACTGGCTATCCTTCACTGCTCTCTCAGAACTTTATCATGCTGCCATTAGTTTTCTATCTATTAATGACTGTGTGGAGGCAGTATCTGATTGTATTATTCAGGCAACTATTCTTTTTCCCCCAAAACCTCGACACGTTTCCTTATTCATGGTGGACTCCTGCCTGCCAACAAGCATGGAAGGCTCAGAAATGGGACTAGGATATCCTCTGCAGGTATCCTACTATTTCCAACCACCTTGCTATCCAGTGGGCCCGTTCCTATGCTCTGCAAGTTAGAATTCAAAGCAAGAAGGAATCTTGGATTAAGTTCACCACAAGCATCTCTTCTACCACCAGTTCCAAAGTTGTTTGGAACAAGATTTGGAAGTTCAATTGGAAGTATGCTTTCCATGACCTTAACATCTTGCTCTCCAATGGGCAGGAATTTGCTGATGTACAGAGCATCACCAATACTCTTGGTTAGTGGTTTTCCCACCTTTTCAGCACTTCTATCTCTTCTCCAGCATTTTTGGCCATCAAGTCTCCGGTGGAGAGATCACCCCTTTCTTTTCAGGCTAATCATCTCTACGATTATAATCACTCATTTACACTGGTGGAACTTAAGCTTCCTCTTCATCAGTCTAGCAGTACATCAGTCGAACCTGATGTTGTTCACTATGAGATATTGCGCCATCTCTTTCCTGCCTCTCTTGCTCTTCTTCTGGTTGCTTTTAACCAGATTTGGCAGGATGATGTTGTTCCTGATGCTTGGTGCAAGGCCTTTGTTCTCCCTTTTTCAAAGCCTGTGAAGATCCCAAGATTCCTTCTAATTATTGTCCAATTGCTTTGACTAGCTGTCTGTTAAGGTCTTGGAGAAGATGGTTAATATGCTTCTTGTTTGGTTCTTTGAATCAAGCAACTCCTCTCGCCCAGCCAATGTGGGTTTCATTGACAGTGCTCCACTGTGGAGTTTCTCTCCTAAGCTCTTTAAACACAATTCAAAAATATGTATGAAAAAAGGTTGGTTGAAAATGTAACAGTTAATAGTAAGGATTTCTTTAAATACATTAAGGGTAAATAAAATGTTAGGATGGGGTATGACCCTTGAGGGATGATAAAGAAAGGCTTATATCTGATGATTATGAGATGGCAAATTCTGCTTTTTCTTCAGTTTTTACTAATGAAGATTTAAGCAGTATTTGTCATCTTGAACAGATTATAGATAAAAACAAGGAGGAACAAGATGATTGCATTAATTCTAAGCTTGTTTAGAAAAAATTGGAAAAAAATTAGAAAAAGTTCCTCAACTTCCTAGCTTGCTGAGAAGGAAAGCAATGAGGCCTACCAGAAGTAGTGAACATTATTATTTTCTTTCTTTCAAAATATGGGTTCAAAACACTCGTGCAAGTCACTGAAAACATCTTTCTTCTATCAAATTGGTGCTCGGATTAAAGATATTTCATTAATGGAAGTAGTTCTAGTTTTATATTAAATATATATGGGATTCAAAATGTGGGATTGATTGTGAAATGGACCAAGATCTACAAGCCATATATCAACTGTTCATCCAAGTAGGAAAACAACCTAAAACAATTTGCACTTGAGTGAGGTTTGTCAGACATTTTAGACACTGTTATGACTCTTGAGGGTCAATTGCAATACCACCAGTGTAAATGTGACAAACAATCATCTATTAAAGACTTTTACAAAGTAAACACATAACCAAGGATTTAAGGATAAGAGTATAAGTTTGCTATACATGTATTTCTGCTAATGACTTAATGTATGTGATGTACAGATGCATGGTAACTTTTTACATGTACATGTATTTTCATACCCATGGAATAGAAATAAATTAAAAAAAACACATATTTCTTTGTTCCATTTATTTTTACAGTATACACAAAAATAATGCTTACATACATATAACAAAAATGATTTTAAATGCATACACCAAACAAAATAGGGGAGCCTTAAAATTCAGAAATTTAGTACGGTCAATAAGTAATCCAGCTTTGCATGGCTCATTTTTGTTATTAAGGGCACCTGCAATAGAGGGCATTTGGATGCAGTCAGAAGGATATCTTTAATGTTGAGGTTGATTTATATCATTTAGTGAGTTGGTCAGATAAATGACAGATGGGTTTTAATTATAATAAATGCAAGGTAATGCATGTGGGTT
>NW_013667226.1:102222-103666 GCF_000517525.1 Limulus polyphemus | reverse complement strand
TTTAAGTAGAAAGCATGATAACTATATGAATGATAAGGGCTGGTCTTTTAAGTTTTTTTTTAGTTTATTCATTTAATAGTTTAGTTTAGAGAATGGGACAGACAAGATGGACCTATAAGTCCTATATTGTTCACCTATTTTCAGTACAGTCTATTCAAAAGCCTGGTTACTGTTAAGATTTATATTGCATATAGTCACATTAAAAATTGACAGTGATGTATAGATCTTAACCATAGGAGCAGAGGTAAATGTGTGTGTGTGTGTGTTGACTAATAGTGACATATTGTACATATTTGGTGCTGTTATGATCAAAATATTAAGTCGTCAAGAAATTGCTGTTGCGTTTTGGAACACTTCCAATTAACCAACCCCCAAAAAACGTACATCACATATAATAGTTAAATGAATTGCCTAAATGTCAAGTTAGTGTAGCCTATATAATGTGTAAAGTTTAGTGTACTCTAATTCCTTATAGTGATGGTACACAATGATACACACATTCGGAATGTAATGCCATTTGAATATAAGAAGGGAAACAAAGCCTCTGTAACCACAAAGAATATCAAAGAACTTTATGGAAATGTTTTGAATGTTCATAAGTGTCAACAATGGTTCAGCAAATTTCGTTCAGGTGACTTTAGCCTTAAAAACTGTGATGGCAGGAGCTGACATGTGGGAATTGATATTGATGCTCTGATGATGCTTGTTGAGTCTAATCCAAGACAACACACTTGTGCAATGGCCCTGAAGTTGCATGTCTCTCATGAAACAATATGTAAACATCTAAGGAATATAGGAAAACTCCATAAAGAAGGATTTTGAGTGCCTCACAAACTCTCTGATGATCATCGTTTCCAGAATTGTCACCGGTGATGAAAAATGGATTCTCTATTGAGTGAAAATGCCTTGTTGGAGGGTATTCGTTTACCATCCTCTGCTCTTCATGATTTATGGTAAGTGTCCTCTCTTTGGCCTTACTTGTTTGCTGGAGTCCCAGAAATTTTAGAAGCCCAAATTGATATGGCACGTTTGCAGTCTTTATCATTGTTAGCTGCATGCCTCTCTTCTTCTCTGATGGGTAATTCTGGAGGATTGACCATTTGCATTTCACTGCCCCACCTTCGACACATTGTCCTATTGGTTCATAGAATCAGTTCCATCTGTATTCTTGAGGCTCTTTGGACAGGTTAGGACAGCGCCAATGGCGTCAGTGAATACCCATCTTCACTAGGTCCTGTGGGAGGAAGGTTACATCTCTTTCACCACATTTGTTGTTCATTCACCATCGATCCTTGGATTCTCAGAGTGCTGGATTTGGGGTTCAAGATTCAGTTTACTTCTCCCCCTCCTTTGTCCTCCCATCTGGTTGTCTTTTCTCCTCTTTCAGACCTCAGATGTGCAGACCTTCATTCCCAGGCCATTCAGGAGTTCTTCAACAAATGAG
>NW_013667226.1:70528-101542 GCF_000517525.1 Limulus polyphemus | reverse complement strand
GATGTTGACATCTTTGTATGTCTCATCTCCATCCAGTAGTCTTAGGCCTAGTATGTTCTCATCTTCTAAGACAGTCAGTGCCTTCTAGTTCTGCATTTGTGATGGCTGCATCTGTCATGTCCATCTGTACATCAATAACTGCACCTGTAAGGTCTTCTTCTCTCTCGAAGTACCCCTTCAGCAGATTGGCATGGTAGGCAATGGTTGTTCCATCAACTTTCACTTTATAGTGCATTCTGTGGACTGCTTCCTGTACTGTGAAAGGTCCTTTCCACTGTCAGGCAAGTATGTTGTTGGCTATGGGTAGCAGAACTAAAATCTTCTGTTTGACCTTGAAATATTGACTCTTGGCCTTCTTGTCACAGAAGTGCTTCTGAGTACCTTGAACTGCATACAAGCTCTGTCGAGCGAGTTGATAGGTCTCCTCCAGTTGGCTTCTGAGGCAGTATGGCACTCCCTTCTGATCCTCTATTCTCTATGTATCTTTCCCCTTTCTCTTGGGCATTGTCCCAAAGTTTCTGCAGTGAAAGGTCTTTCTTCTATGCCTTCTTCATTTCCTACAAACCTACATTCGGGATGTCACATTGTGACACTTGCAAAGACTTGATGTCTTGTTTACTCTTCTTTTCTTGAGCTCTGGTGGTGACTGCAGATGCTTCGTCAGTCTTCTTTCTGTCTAGTTCTTCCAAATTTCTACTACCTGGTATGTTTCCAATCATCAAGTCATATATATATATGGTGCCTTCATACACATGGCTTCAAGGTCTACATAATATGGAGTATCCACCTTTATTTTTGCTGTGGAAAACTTCCTCTCTGTCCCATCAATTAGCACACACAGATGTACTTTGCCCATCATCTGGTCATCATATATTAAACTGGTTCTCACTGCTGCACTACTGCACCCAGTGTGTCATAGAACCTTCACTTTTTTGTCCCCAACATATCCTTCACTTACTGGCATATTGTGATTTGGTATCACCTCTTGATGTTTGTCACCTGCTTTAAGCACTACTAGCACTGTTGATCCATTTGCTAATTTCAGCCAACCGTTAGTCGTGCACTGATCAATCATGGAATTGGCACTTCCTTTTTGTGGTGAATCCGACATGTTTTCTTAATTCAGTTTCTTATGGCAGTAGCATCCATGATGCCAGTCAATCTTTTCTTGTTTCTTATCAGCACTATCCTTGTAAGTAGCCTCAGCTGCTTTATGTTGAGATTTCCACTGATGCTTGCTGATAATGGACTTGCACTCCTTTCCAATGTATCCCATTTTATAACCAACATAGCATATCTTCTCTCTTTTGTCTGTTAACCTCCTGTCACCTTTAGTAGACTCTTGCTTCTAGTCAGCCATTACTATTTTCAAATTTAACTGGATATTTTTGAACTTGCCAGTTATACTCCCTCCATGGACTTCCATATAATGTTCTACCAGCTTGATCATCTCCTCCTCTTTTAGGAATAATGACATGTCAGTTGAACACATGATCATGAACTGTTCATGTACTAATACGTTTGCCAGTCCCTCATAACTATTGTCAGTCCAACTTGAGAAGTATTGCTGTAGACATGCCACGAACTGAAATACAGTTTCTCCAGTGTCAGGTTTGACTTCTTTTTCAGTCATGCATATACTTGTAGGCCTTTTCCTGTGAGAAGTGGGCTGAGACAGTTTCCTTTGCCCCATATCTGACGTTTGGCAAATCTTTCATATCTCTCCATGAAAGCATCTATGTCATCTTTCTGTTCATCAAATTTGGGCAGCTTGTGTTGGCTGGCCCTGACTCCATTGTCATTCTTGGGGCCTTCTTCCTTCTGTTGGGTGAGCTTTGCAATCTCAATTTGTGCTCTTATTCTCTATATTTCTAGTCTTTCCTCTTTCTCTTTTTCTCAATCTGTGCTCTTATTCTCTCTATTTGCAATCTCTCCTCCCTCTTTCTCCTTTTCTTTTTTCTCAGTTTGTGCTCTTTCTCTCTCTTTGTTTCCAGTCTTTCCTTTCTCTCCTTTTCTTCTTTCAGTTTTTCTTCCTCTCTTCTGTCTCTAATTCTTGTTGTTTAACAAACTCTCATAGTTCACTGTCTTTTAATCCAAGATGTTCTCCTCTTTCTATACATTTATCAAAAGTTGACATGGTTATATAGTGTGATTGTAATCTCCACACTATTTGTGCTACTACTACTACAGTTGTGAGTATATAGGCCTACTTATTTCCACTGTCATTCATGTTTTCTTCTACCGACATTTACCACTGTATAATCCTGACTGTGGCTTGCCAAATGTCATGAACCTGCTTTTTAGTAGTATATATAGTAATGTAAATATATGGTGTGTTAGACTAAGTATTCTTCTACAGTAGGTGTCTATGACTTGTTAGTGATAAATTCAACAATAAACAAACAACATGCACTCCACTTGTTTTTATAATAATATATATATTTGAAACAAGCTAAATGTATAAAGAAAAATTCTTTACACTATGGAGATCATAGTTGTATCTTAAACACTATATAGTTTTCTTCCTCTTGTCAAAATTCCACCTAGGCCAATTCAATTGCTTTAGAATTCAGTTGACAAGCCAAACTATTTTTCTCTATTTTAATCTCAGTAGTATCCCTGTATAATTCAAACCCCTAGCACACTCCACATCATCTGTAAAACCATTTCACATATTAACAAACTAACAAGGGAAAAATTATGATTAATTACCAGCCTGGACATGTGCTTGCATAACTGTCAGTTTTTTCCTCTTAATAGTTATTGTTAATCTCCAACCTTATCCCTCCACCAAACCTCTCGTAGTCACTTTATTCATTAAGAATTTAAAATCAGAGCTGAATTTTAACCAGACTTCAGTACCATTAGAACAGAAAATATAAGTGATGTAAGTTACAAAATGCATTATGTTGTGTAGCATGAAAGTCAAATGATTCAACAAACTATAAAACTAAAGCCTAAATATAATAAAACCACAATTAACTTAGGATGAATATGCATTTTATCACATAGGTAAAAAAACGTTTTGTTATTGAACAGACTAGATGACCTAAGAATTTTATTTTCCAACCAGGAATAATTTTGGTAGCATGTCTCTGGGTTAAAAATTAGAAACAGTAAGATGACTGGTTTGCCCAACATCATTTATATGTAGTCATTCATATCTGTATTCTTCTAAATAACTAATATGAAAAATTAAATAAATCTCTTGAAGAACAAATGCATCTGAGCATTAAAAGCTTAAAAAGTTTTAACCTCTAATGTTAATTTCACCACTTAAAACCTCACATAGACAGTCTGTGCTGCTATCAATTTCAAATTCCTGAATCAAGTCACCTCTAGTTCAGTGCTTCATAGAAAACAAGTCTCTGTAGATTGCAGTTTTCTATGGTTCACATGATTGTAGTAGCCCATTTATGTGCTATTTCTGTCATATGTATATACCTTTTGTAACAAGCAACTAAAACTGCTTGCAGTATACTATAATTGCAACAAAATTATATAAAAGTTGCAGTAATTTTCTTGGCTCTCGTATATTTAATTTCTTTTTTAAATTCAACTGTTAATTTTACATTGTTCCAATCAGTAATTCCAATCATTTTTAATTTATTGGCTGCATTTTTATGTTCTCTTATTCCAAGTTCCAAATATCTACATGTTTGTCAAATATAAACCACAGCTACATGAAAATTTATATAATCCATATTTATCTCAAAATTCACTTTTATCTTTAAATCCATTACTAAAATTAATTAACTTTAATTGAGTTGTTTAGGTTATTTGACAGTTCATATATTTCATGAAACACTGTCTACTTGTGTTGACTATGATGGAAATATTCTTACTCTATTTTCCTTTTTGGTTGTCTATAACTTGGTACTCTCGAATATTTGTAATTTACTACAATATTTGTTATATATCCTATCTGTGATATTAGGTTTATACCCTCTGTAAATTGCTATATATACCTTAAATAGTTTAATTTTAATATTACATCTTTCTTATGTGAAAAAATATTAACATCTTTACATACAAAAGATGGAATTAGGGACTTTTTTTTGGGGGGGTATAATGAATGATATGATTTTGCATGTGGGGGCATGGCAACAGAGAACAATTTTTTGTATATAGAAGTAGACAGAAAGCCACTCTCATTTTATAGAAACATCCAAAAAATTAAAAAACCCTCCTCTTGAATTTCTAAAGTGAAGTGTGTCTTAGGGCTGACTAAATTAAAATCCATTAACCTTATAGCAACAGGTATCCTTTACTATCCTTCTATCATTACTATAATAAATTAGGCTTAACTCTCTTCGAAACCCGATAGCAAGAAAAATGAAGATTAGGTAAGTACTTTATTTCTTGTTTTTCATATTATATTCTTTATTTATCATTGTAAAAGTAAATAAAATCTAAAAATACAGATCTTTTTAAGTTATTTAAGACTAGATTAGGTAAAATAAGTAATAATAATGGTGAAATGGAATCTTTCATGCGGCCCAGGGGTCGCAATGTGGGGGGTTCAGAGTTGGTTTTTCATCATGAAGCTGAATATACTAGGGAGAATTTAGACACAGTTTCCTGCTCCTTTCACTAGGGCTGCTTCTATTGAGGGCTCATCTGATCAGCCACCTTCTGCCCCTTTTCTGCAGTTATTTATGCAAGTTTGTGAAATTTTGGCGATTAACCCTGTTGTTTTTGAATCTACCCCTGCCTTGTTGTCAGATAGATCTTGGGAGGGGGGGGGATTATTTAGTTCTTTCTCCTTTCCCTGATATTGCTGTGTATGGATGGAGGAGTGCAATGCAATTATGAGAGGGTATCACTATGCCTTGCCCCCCCACATTTGTCAGAACAGTATGTTCTGGCTTATCATCAGGATGAAGTATATTTGGACACTCACCTGTTGGATCTATGGGGTTCCATGCTAGAACCTGTTATCACTCTTAACAGCTCTCAATTTTTGTGGATTTGTTGACTCTTACCTACTGTATTGCGATACTTCTTTTCCCTTCACCTTTTGTCTGAAGGATATCAAACCTCTCCTCATCAATTTGATACAGAACTGGGACCCTTACTGGTTACCACTATGACTCATTTGTCCTCTTCAGGCCTTGCCTTAGTGTCCTAGTTGGTCTGTTGCTGGGACTTATTGAGTCAAGATGCCTTGTTGGAGAGTATTCGTTTGCCATCCACTGCTCTTTATGATCTACGGGAAACACCTGTTCATCAGCCTTACTTGTTTGCTGGATTCCCAGAAACTTTAGAAGCCCAAATTGATATGGCACATATGCAGTTTTCTTTATCGTCATTGGCTGCTCGCCCCTCTTTTACTCCAATGGGTAATTCTGGAGGATTGAACATTCACATCTCACAGCCCCCACCTTCGACACCTCCTCCTATTGGTTCACAGAATCAGTTCCATCTGTATTCTCGGGCATCTTTGGACAGGTCGGTGACTACCCATCTTCACCAGGTCCTGTGGGATGATGGTTACATCTCTTACAACATTTGGCATTCACTGAAAGAGGAGAAAAGACAACCAGATGGGAGGACAAAGGAGGGGGAGAAGTAAACTGAATCTTGAACCCCAAATCCAGCACTCTGAGAATCCAAGGATCGATGGTGAAACCTCAGATGTGCAGACCTTCATTCCCAGGCCATTCAGGAGTTCTTCAACAAATGAGCCATCAAGAAGGTCGATCCCCATTCATCCAGGATTCTATTCTTGTCTACTTCTGGTACCCAAGAAAGCTGGAGATTGGCATCCTATCATTGATCTGTCTTGACTTGATCACTTCCTACAGCCCTGTTGAACCATGGAATCTTTTCTTTAACTTAAATGGCACTTCACACCAAGTATTTGGATGACCTTCACATCCCCATAGCAGTCTTTTCATTTATTTCTACGTTTTGTGCATGAGGACCAGGTGTTGCAGTTCTGAGCTCTCCTGTTTGGACTTGCTTCAGCACCATATGTTTTCTGCCGAGTAGTATGGGCCTTTGTGCGGCTTCTACATTTTCTGGGTCTGTGCACACATCATTATGGACAATTGGCTTCTTTTGGCACGAACCCATCACGTTGGTAAACTACATACCCAGATTCTCCATTCCGAAGCCAGAAGGGCTGGCTTTATTATCAGGGTGGAAAAATCCATTCTCTCACCCACTCAATACCTAGTCCATCTTGGAGTGTTTTTCAACACACATTTGAGTCGGGCTCAACCATCTTCCTTCACATTTCACAATATGGAAGGGATTGTCAGGCATTTGTTTTCATCATCTTCTCCCACTGCATGAATGGTTCTGTCTGTTTTGGGAACATTGCCTACCCTAGAATCATTTGTACCATTGGGTAGGGCCCATATGAGATCCCTTCAGTGGTCACTTTGTGACCAGTGGCTCCTGCATATCGACCATTTGGATTAAACAGTCTCTTTGCTCGAGAACAATTTTGCAGATCTCAAGTAGTGGCTAGACAGGAACAACATGACTATCTGGGTCCCAATACCACCTTCTCATCTGGAAAACCATCTCTTCAGGGGCAGGAATTCCAGGGTATTTGGACAGACTATGTATCTAATCTGCATATCAACATACTCTAACTTCTTGCGGTACATCGAGCGATGATTCAAGTCCTTCCTTTCTTACATGGCAAAATTGTCATGATCCATTTGGACAACTCCACAGTGGTATCATATCTTTCTTGTCAGGGAGGTACTCATTCTTGAGGTCTTTGTTTTCGGACTTTGGATATTCTTTATTGGGCTCATTCCCACGACATCCATCTTTTGGCCTGTCATGTTATGAATTTGATAGCAGATCATCTTTCTCAACCCCATCGGATTCTTCCAACAGAATGGATGTTACATCAAGAGGTCTTTCAATGGATTTGTTTTAAGTTCGGGTTCCAAATGGTCGATGCCTTTGCAACTCATTGGAATGCTCGCCTACAGTTGTTCTGGTCTCCAGTTCCGCATCAACGAGCTTTGGCGATAAACGCTTTCAGTCAAGACTGGACAGGACTACATTTGTATGCCTTTCCTTCTATTTGTCTCTTACCCAGAGTTTTCTCTATGATTTGTTCCACTCCATGTCAGGTTCTCTTGATAGCACCTTTTTGGCCTACTCAGACATGGTTTTCTCTTCTTTGGTTGCTCCAGAAATGTCCACCTCTACATCTTCATCCATCCTTGTTGAGACAACCTCAGTCAAACATTCAACACCCACCTGGTTGACTCTAGCTCCATCCATGGAAGTTATGCAGTCTTTTGCCCAACATAATGGTTTAACTTCTAAAGTTTTCATTTATTTGTCTAAATCCCTTCGTCGACCTATGATGGCAATCTATCAACAGATATGGACTACATATCGTCATTGGTGTCTTTGGAGAGCCTTCAACCAACTTCATCCAACAGTCTCCATAGTCTCAGGGAGTTGATTCACATAACCTATTTGTGGTTATCTTTTGAAGATCATAATATGCTCCATGTCACTTCTCACCAGATTCAGCATCTATCAATGTCATTGGCTGCTCATCTGAACTGTTCTCTGGAGGTTATTTTGTAGGCCGGTATGTGGAATTCTCCCGACACTTTCTTATCTCATTACTTCATGATCTGGCAGTTTCCTCTTACGTGGGATTTTGCCTTCCCCCTATAGCTGTGTTGACTACCTCTGCTAGATTTTAACAAGGAGGTGAGTAACTTTCTTATGTGATTCACGATTGTTGATTTTATCTTTTAGGGGCCCTCTTTATTTCTTTTGGATCCCACTCAGTGGCGAATGTTGCCCAGTCAGATGTTCTTGTATTTTTTTTAAATTCGGCACTGGCAACCTTTATATCAGTTCATGGTTGTAATGGGCTCTGTTGAGATGAGATGTTCCATAAGACCATCTAGACGCAATTGTGTATGGTAGTATTATCTCACAATACAACTTCAATGGACTGCTACTCATGGACTATCATGAGTAAAGCTAAGGAGGATCTTTGAGCTGAATCAGTCAAGATCGAATTGCTTTTAAAACTTAGGGAACGTGGTTCATTTGTTGCACTGTCTCCAGTGCCCTGTTACTTGGAACTCCCCCCCATGCACATGTCCCCCCCCCAAAAAAAATTCTACTAGTGGAGCTACGGAGCCCTTACCACACCCAGTTCCCAGTTGCTGGGGTGGTGGACAGATGATTTTCCTTTGGAGTGTTGAGTTTTCTCTACTTTTGGAGAAGAGGGTGAAGTTGGGGATCCTCCTACCCAGTTTTTCCCAGATGTTGGTAGGAGCAGGACCAACCTACACGGGGGCCTAATCGTAAAATTGGTCCACTGGGGATGTGTTTGGACCCTCTTATGAACACTGTTGAATCTTAGATTGTTCATACAGGGGGGTGCACTATCTCCTCATAAATTCCAATGCAAAGTCCCATCTTAGGCCCTTGGTGGAACAATGTTCCACGTCCTCTCCATAATTCCATGGGTAAGTCGAATTCTCCTTGCCCACTTGGTTGGGGAATGAAGATAACTGTTCATAAATCCAGACCGGATGAGTTCTGGACCATGGGAGGGGTATGGCATATATGAACCCTTCAATCCGAGCATGGGATGTTGCATTTTGGATGTCTTCAGGTTGATCAGATGGAAGACATCCACTTTGGTGTTGCTTTCTTTCTTTTGTAAATCTGGTTGTTTGAAACACATCATTCTGTGGCTGCAGGTGGGGATCCTATCACAAAGATGGGTATATATGTGTGGTCCAACTGCTCTGGCCATTAACGTGGGATATGGATATCATGACCCGTTAAATCCAGCACCAAATCATGGAACCTCGTCTGCGTGGTTGGAGCTAGCCCATCATACTTCCTTATGTAATATTCCACCCTTTTCACTTTTCAGTAGTTCTGGGTGAAGAGCATACCTATTCTGGTTACAGTGCAGTTTTCCCCACTTAAAGATCTCCAGTTTATAAGAAACAAGAGAATATATTACAGTTTCTACCAATTTTTTATGTGAAGGATAAACTTAGACAATGTGGTTGTCTGTTAATAAATTGCATAGAGTATTTGGCTAAACATCATTTTTCTTTCTGAGTGCACAAGTCTCTAAGCCTGAAATTCCAATCAAAGTAGAATTTCTGTAAACTTTCTCAACACAGCCATACAAAATAAATTTATTACTCTTATATAACAAGATTTCTTTTTTAGTGAGCTAAATGGATCCCAAATTTTCCCTGTCTTCCATTTCATCTCTGTTTGTGTGTTTTAAAGTTCCACATTACCACACGTCATAAACCATGAGAGAGTCACTCTGCATTACATGTTCAGGTTTATTGTTCCAATATTTTGACACTTGCTGTTCTAAACATTCAGAAAAACATAATCATTTTATCATGATTCTTCAAGAGCAATGACTCAAAAGTTTGATGATGAGGAACCCACTTTTCAGAAAATAAAAATTTGGAGACAGCTTGAATGAGTAATTAAGAAAACTTTAGTATATATTTACAACATCTGAACAAAACAGCCCTGCTCTAAACCAACATCCCAAGGTACCTTTACTAAGCTATTAAGCAATGTTCAGTCATGTGACCTCTTTTTTCCATGCTGTATATATATATATATCATTTTGTCAAAACATTGTACATTTATAATAAAGTTTTCTTCATTACCCATTCAAGCATCTCCAAACTTTTAATGACTCAAGAGATAAAAAAACAAAGAATTATTAGCCACAAAATAAGCTGATATAAATATATTGCAAGTGAAATTAGTATACAGTAACACAAGTCAAAATAACATATCAGAATGCAAAGGGAGCTAGTTCAACTTACAAAATAACAGAAGCATAAACATAATCTTTGAATCTCTTCAGCAGCAGATAACTAAAATTATAATAATAGATATAAACTGTTAAGACTAAACATTATTGTGAAAAAAAAAGTTTAGTTTTATAAATAAATAAATTAATTTGAGCAACTTTTCAGTAATTGTACCTAATGCAGTCATTCCTGTATTAGCTAGGTCAGAACCACAACAGATTTCAAGGTGCTGTTTAACAATGTGTAAATTAATTTTTTGTAGTAGGTTAAACTGAAGCTCTTACATGCCACTCCAATAATGACCTGATTTCTCCCTTGCTTAAACAGTGTGTATATCAAATAACAACTGAGTAATAAATACCACTTAAATCACCAAAACACTTCATCACATGAAACATCTAAAATTCAGCAAATTTGGTTAATTTCTACTGGCTATATTGACAAATCTATTGAATCTGGATATAGAGTTTAATACTGTAAGCCAATCACGAAATATTGATTCAGATCTGAGCATAAAACAACAGTGTAGTATATTCTATCATCATTCATAATGGGGTATTTATCAATATTGGAACATGGGTTAGTCAAATGTGGCTTTCTCACAGAAGCTGCCTACAGGATGTACTGACCAAAGAGTTTTCAATGTTACTACAATGCCTCCTTCCATACTGTACATTATTTCTTGAACATTACAAACTGTTTTTAAAGAAAAGTGAAAGCATATGTTACACATGAATCAGAAATAAAACAATTACTATCAAATAATGAAAATGAAAACAAGTGTGTCAAAAGTAAAATGGCCAAATAGTGGGACAGTCAATTTATGGCAATGTTCTTTTTATATTCAAAATTCCTTTATATAGCTACAGCATTTTCTTCATATTTATGTTGTATAAAAATGTTAGTTTGAAATATTGAATAATACATTTTCTCAGATATTTTTACGACTATTTCATTAAACAATCAGTTTTCCAAAATATTTAGAATTTACTATTTAGTAAACTTTTCTAAGTTGATGTATGCTGCTTAATGTTGGTAGTGATTATGTGTGAAGTTGTAACAGAAATCTAAGAATTAAACTCCATACATAATCACTATCAAACTGCATATGTCAACTGTGTATATATAATTTATATATCATGAACCAACTTACTAGATATGGATATTTTTACTATTATGGTTATTGTTAAATCAAGTTATGTGTACACACAAAAGAATCTGGTGAATTAATTATAGTTCTAATTTGCCAAATAGTAATTTAACACTTCACACCATTAGGCTGATTAAACTAGTGAATGATCTAAATTTGTTGATTTAGATGAAATACACAAAGTTTAATCATTTGTTGAAAGCACCAAGTAGTGTGATTGCTCATAAGGACAGTTGTTGACATAAAATTGTCATTGTGGTCACTGTACAGAATATTGAGGTATATATGATACTTTTTATATGCTTTGTCTTTCTTGTGTCTTTTCTGTTACTATAGGGTTTTATGTTACATATCTAATGTAAAAGAATGTTTTCATTTTTCAAGGGATATCTGGTCAACTGGGAGGTTGAAAAGCAAGTTTGGGATTATACATTTGGCCAAGATGTGTTTAATGTAAGTTATAATTCTTTCACTTGTCACTACAGTGAGGAAAAAAAACAACACTAATATTTGATTAATCATTATTCTAAAATTAAGTTTGGGAAGCTAAGAAAGGGGGGAAGGATTTCTAAAATCTAAACTTTTAATCAGTTGATAGAAAAATTACCTTAGCAGGTTCTTACTATTGTCTTTTGCCAGAAGGTCAGTCAGTTATTGTTTCCTCTCCCTGAATATGAAGAGCCAGTATTATTTCATTTTCTTATTTCTTTGATGGAAAAACTGGATTTATAAAGATTCATGCTATTCTCTTAGTATTAATTGTGTGTGTGTTATACTTATGATGTCTCAGAAGTCACATCATCTGTGGCCACTGATAGAGAAATGCATTATCCTTCCAATGTTCTAGTACATTTGTTTTTTGAGGAATTTGTTATTTATATCTATCAAGTAGGTTTCAGATTTTTCTTACATCACTTCTTTTTATTTGATGATTTTTAGAAATTTGAATGAATTCATTTTTGTTTCAATTTTGAAATCTCTTAGCACAGTGTTTTGAAACTAAACCTATACTTTGCTGCTTAAACCTCATTCAGGTGTCCAGAATGTAATTAATAAAAACATAAAATGCATTTACTATCATTCACTTAATTACAAGAAAACAATGTGTTTTTGTGATAGCAAGGAAATTGAATTCTCAAACCAGTAGAAAGCATACACTTGCATATAATCTGAACCAAAATTTATTTGTGGTTTAATGATTTTGAACTTAGTATAACCTTGGTGTTTTAGATAGACTTTGGAGAGACCTGCCTGATAGTGACAGAGCCATACTTTAACTTCACATCCATTCAAGAAAATATGACTGAAATTCTTTTTGAAGAATACCAGTTTCATTCACTTCTTCGTATTAATGGTACAGATTTTATCTTTATTATGATTATTGTTTTATTAACTTATATTTGGAATTTTTTTAATACTATTTGTAATTTCATAAATTTCAACAATTACTTTACTTTTATTTTGTTTAAAAACAAGCAGTTTCTATTACTTCAGAGCTTATCCAGTCTTCATTAGATAATGATGTTTTCAGTCAACATATCAACATGTATGATAGAAATAAACCACAATAAATAGATAGTCAGATATTCAAGTTTGCAATGAATTTAATTTTAGGCATAAAAATTGTACTTAGTATTTGGTTTCAGATTTTGCATTAATCTTTGACATTTTTAGTTATCTTTTTCTCATGTTTGCATAAACTTTCACAAGGAAAGGTAATTTGGTAAATATTTCCATCTTGTTGTTGTTATTGAATCATATTTATTAATATACAGTTAAACAAACACATTTCTAATGTCAGTTGTACATATTATAGGAAAGAAAATACCCTGATGGTACAGTATACCAAGGATTGATATGTGTATGGCTGTTAATGGCATGCAATAATAAATAAAGTAAGAATAAATTGTGTATTTTTCCTTATGGATTCAGGTTTTTGGGATACCCTGTATGTAAATAACTTGTTTGTAGATTGACCATGAACGGGAAACACTTTTTTTACATTATATATCATTGTGACATGTGCTTAACAAGTGGATGCATATCGATATTGCAGAATTTTTGGTGTAACAAGAAATTAGGTTTCTGAATTGGAAAATTAATTTTTGGTATTCATTTATGAATGTTACCTCAAACAACATGCAAGCAAAATAATTAAATTCTAATATTTTTTCTTGCTTAGCGGGAACATTAAGTGCTCACAGATACCATAAAGAAAATCCAAATGAACTTTGCTGTCTTGTTGTGGAGTCTGGATACTCTTTTACCCATATAGTACCTTATATTAAGGGAAAGAAGTTGAAAAATGCTATAAGGAGGTGAGTTTGATATCACTTTGTATATTCATGCATGTACAAACACATATACAGGATGATCACATTATATTAAAATTATTTTGGTGTCTCACCACATTTTTACATATCATTTCATCCAGTATGCCTTTGTATGGAATAGCAAAAAATACCTGACAGTTAAATTAATATGTCATTGAAGCAACTTGTGTCACTTTTTCAGACAGAAATATTTTTCGACTATTTTTCATACTCTTGCTTAGGGCACGTGGACAGCTTTTGCCACTGAACTTTGAGTTTGTGAGTTCTTACCTGTTACAAAATGCCACACTTTGCTTACCACAGGTGGGGTACAACTTGCTCTAGGTTCATCCACATTTCTTTAACTTCCAATGCCATTAAATATAAGGGATGTCCCTGTCTTGGAAATTTTAAATACTCTATCTGAACATATCTTTATGATCTGACCTTAAGAATATTTTGCATGGAAAGTCTGTTACATACTCTACCCAAAGGTGATCAGTTTAAGGTGGCATCAAAATGTAGTTTTGATACATACCATTTCACTGTGATTTTATGTTGGATTTGACTCACTGTTTTGCTTATCCAAAATAAATTTAATATAACATACTCAACCCTGTATATGTATATGGTAAATTTGTGGAGTTCAATTTTAAACTTCTTAATAAAAGAAATAACTGAAAAGCTAAGTAACTCATTCATATTTATTTCATCATTAAACTTCAGGTATCAGAATTGTTTCCAAATTTTGCAGCCTTTTAAATCCCCCTTTCCCATGCTACTGCTTTGAACCTAGATCAGCACGATGAGTATCACATTTGTGCACCATCCTCATGAGGACAATGTAATAAATGCCATTCTTAGTGTGGGTACCTTTGTTAGTATTAATAAGGATCGTGGTCTTCTTCTTATCATATTATTTTTGTACCAGAATATGTCAAAGTTTGTAACTAAGAGCCTGTTCAGAATTCATAAAAAATTAAAAGATTTTCTAAAAAGAAATCTTTAATCAAGATAAATATAAAACGTATTAGATCTAAAAGATTCTCCCCCCCCCCCATTAACATTTGAAATCGTGGGGCACATGTTTGGGAGTGGTGGGAATTAATGTATTTTTTAAAAATTGGGGATATTCTTGTTTCTTTTTTCAATAATTTTTCTCTGTTTATTCAAGAGACATTTCATATTTCACATCTTCCTTTTATCTTTATTTTGTTTAGAATTCAAGACTTGCATGTAAATTAATGTAACAAGAAAAAACACTTTCAATAGATTATTCTTTGATTTTCAGAATCAATGTTGGTGGGAAGGCCCTAACCAACCACCTAAAAGACATCATCTCATATCGACAGCTTCATGTAATGGATGAAACGTATGTCATGAATCAAGTAAAAGAAGATGTGTGCTATGTGTCTACTCAGTTTGACCATGATATGTCAGTTGCACGGTAATAATCCAACAATACTTATACCAATGAAATTTGTAGTGTGGTAGTTTGATCTCACTTAAAATTTTTAATGTCACTGCCTGAACTATCCTATCCTTAATTAAGATTTTTTTTTAATTAAAAAGCTTAGAGAAACACTAACTCAATTTTTTAGTTTACAGAACTGTTTATTGTCATTGGTATTTAAACTTACAATGTAAAGTACAGTTTAGTTAATTTTTTTGTAACTTATGTCTTTTGATATCTGTAATAAGTAATTAAAATATTTTTGTTCTTTATGTGTATACATTGTTTAGAAGAAATTCTAATTGTAATGTTTAGTGGATATACAGATTTCTATGATTAAAAAAGATCAAAAACTTCTTTTATAAATGTATATGTTGTTGTAAAATATAAAAAAATGCAGTAACCTTTATTAGTAGGTTAGGTTCTATACTGCTGTGGAGTTGATATATAAGAATTTGAAATTAAGGCTATTTGTGGAGCATTACTACATAAGAATTTGAATAGATTCTATATTGTTGTAGAAGTGTGATATATAAGAATTTCAGGGTAAGGCTATATTGTTGTGGAGTTGTGATATGTAAGAATGTCAGGGTAAGGCTGTGTTGTTATGGAGTTGTGATATGTATAAATTTCAAGTTAAGGCTATATTGTTGTGGAATGTTACTACATAAGAATTTGAATAGGTTCTATATTATCATGGAATGTTACTACATAAGAATTTGAATAGGTTCTATATTATCATGGAATGTTACTACATAAGAATTTGAATAGGTTCTATATTATCGTGGAATGTTACTACATAAGAATTTGAATAGGTTCTATGTTATCGTGGAATGTTACTACATAAGAATTTGAATAGATTCTATATTATCGTGGAATATTGCTACATAAGAATTTGAATAGGTTCTATATTATCGTGGAATGTTACTACATAAGAATTTGAATAGGTTCTATATTATCGTGGAATGATACTACATAAGAATTTGAATAGGTTCTATATTATCGTGGAATGATACTACATAAGAATTTGAATAGGTTTTACATTATCGTGGAATGTTACTACATAAGAATTTGAATAGGTTCTATATTATCGTGGAATGATACTACATAAGAATTTGAATAGGTTCTATATTATCGTGGAATGTTACTACATAAGAATTTGAATAGGTTCTATATTATTATGGAATGCTACTACATAAGAATTTGAATAGGTTCTATATTATTGTGGAATGCTGCTACATAAGAATTTGAATAGGTTCTATATTATTGTGGAATATTACTACATAATAATTTAAATTGGTTCTATATTGTTGTGGAATATTACTACATAAGAATTTGAATAGGTTCTATATTGCCACTTTTTGTCTTTTCAGGAAAAAAGGAAAAGATAATACCATCATAAGAGATTATGTTCTCCCTGACTACACTGTTATAAAACGAGGTTACGTCCGACCCTTGGAAGAAACAACAGGCAAGCCCAAAGATAATGAACAGGTACTTATTGTTTAGGCAATGTTACATTGCTGTTTCTAGCATCTAATGTGTATGGTTGTATTATTAGTATAATAATTTGTAAATTTATCCAAATGTTTAAATTTTGGGCAACTTATTAAATCAGGGAAACCTATTTAAAAAAACAAAAACATTATAAGATATATGTATCAAGAGTTTCTTTAGTGGATCTTTGTGGCAGTAATAATTTTTATGAGCAACTTGTTTATAAAAGATATTAAATACATACTGAAAATACCAAAATCTCACTACAAAAGGGTTGTTATAAATGCAAAAAATATATCATATTGCTTTTTAAAATCTAACCGATGGACTGATTATCATCAAACTTGGCGTGTACCTTGGGGGTTGACATTTGGATTTGACCCCCTGTATCACCTCCCCTGTAGATCCTAAGTCTTCCATCTATGTTGAATTGGTACATCAGCTAGTTCTTTAATACTTCTCAAATAAACACGTATGTTAATAAAAACCTAGTAAACAAATTTCTAGAACTTTGTACAAATGTTCATTTCTTATCACCTTGACAGAAAATTATAATTTAAGATAACCATATAATTTTGCATACTATATTTACTTGAAGTGACTACATAAAAAGTTCTTACTTGTTCAGTGGAATGGCTTGTATAAGGCACACACAACAAGTTTCATAGCTATTACTTGTAAATGATGTAAAACTGTTGGTTATATGGAACAACTCTTGATATGCTACATTTTAATTCCTTTTCCACATTTCCACAGCCAAACAAAATTTTGGTATTTCACCAAATCATCTCTCTGTTTCAGTTTTCAAGAAAGATTTAATTTGAAGAAGAAAATATTTTTTTTCAGTTCTACATTGTTCTCTGATTTTCTTCATATAACATGTTTCATCAAAACACAAGTTTCATTCCTATATGACTTTGAAAGTATTGTTTTCACAGGAGTTATATTTAGCTATATCTACAGGATTGTAGAATTTATTCAAGAAAAGTATATTTGTTGTTAATCAATCATCTTTGTTAAATATTCCAGTGGTTTCCAGTAATATAATATTTTGTGTCATGTATTTCAAGTTCCAGAAGAACAGTATCATTACAATTTGAGAGCCTTACATCAAGCAATAATTTTTAAAGTTTATGGTAAATATTACTGGCAACTTTTAAGTTGTATGTCAACTAAGTTTCCAAAGAGTAAAATATATTATTAATAGCAAAGTAGCATTGAAGATTTCATGTTTTATCCAGAAAGGTTCACCTGGATTTGTACATGGGAATTATTTGAATTTGAAGACCTACTCTTTTCTTTTTTGAAATATTTAGTTAATATTCATATAATATTCCCATCTGTGTTTATAACAGAGTTTAAATATGTATATCTGTAAATATACTGAATGTGTAAGGGACCTAGTTGTTATTGTATTTTACATTGATTGCCATAAATTTAGTTTCCTTTTGGTTTATAATCATTTTTGGATTTTTCACAAACATCATATAACATTTGTTAGCTTATCTTCCACTGCTGCCCCTTGGCTCAGTGGTTTGGTTTGTTTTGAATTTTTCGCAAAGCTACACGAGGGCTATCTGCATTAGCCATCTCTAATTTAGCAGTGTAAGAGTAGAGGGAAGGCAGCTAGTCATCACTACGCACCAGCCAACTCTTAGGCTACTCTTTTACCATTGAAGAGTGGGATTGACCGTCACATTATAATGCCCCCACAACTGAAAGGGCAAGCATGTTTGGTGGGACAATCATTCAAACCCACAACCCTCAGATTGCGAGTGGAGCGCTCTAACCACCTGGCCATGCCAGGCCTGGCTCAGTGATAATTCAGTGAGCTTATAATGCTAAACATTGGGTTTTAGTTTTCATGATTGGCACAGCAAAGATCTTCATCTTCCTGTTAGGCTTAAAGGCCTGTCAACTACATCACCCCATAAAACTCTGCCACACGCTCATATCTAGGTATAATGTTTGTTCCTTTACCTCCTACAGTGTTGTTCCTGTATTTCCAACTGCTCGTTCAATATTTTGTTTCTATCTCACCCATGGTCTTCCTATGGGTCTTTCTGTTTCAAGGCTGTTCTTGAGTTTTTAGAGCAAGTGTTAAATCCTCCAGTGGCTTGCTAGGTCTGTCCTGTGTTTTCAGGTCAGCTGATTAGTATCATCCCTGTGTCTTTTGCTCTCATGTGATTACAGATGTACTATCACTAGACCCAACCAGACTGAAGGTAGGCTAGAGCGCAGATAGCAAAAAATTACTGCATCATCCTCTAAAGGAATAATATTTCATAAAAAGTGAAAAATAATACTTTAAGGTGGATCCTGCTGCATATCTTGTTTTACACCGATACATTCAGTCCCTATTGAGCTCCATTTGATTGGATACATTTGAAAATGTTTTATCTATGGACTATTTATATAAGTAAAATATTTTATGATGTTCAGTTATAAGTTTTTTATTTATAGTTAAATTAAACCACTAAATAATTGTTTACAAAGATACAGCTAGGATTTTTTATACATCCATCTATCTATCTATTTTATTTTCTGTTTAATGGTTGTAAAGACATGACATATTGGTCTTCAAGGAGGAACACAATAGGGTAGAGGATGTATCCGACTATGCAAAAAAAGTAGACCTAGCTTTTCACTGTTTCTTTACTGAAAATTGTCAATTTCACTTTGAACTTGGTTGGTGAGATGAGACCATCAATAATCCATAGAACTAATGATGAGTCAGCAGATTCATCATCAGTTAATTGTAATATGCTATTTGGATGTTGATCATGAAGACTTCTAAATAAATATTGAAATTTTTTTATTGGTTGTTCATTGGCCTATTCTTGGCAAGATGCTTTCTAGGATATTGAGTTCCAAGTTAATTTACTATCCTTCAAACAAATTAAATATTCCCTTCTTGCCGTTGCATTATCTTCATTTAGTATTCCGATAACTTGGATTTAGACAATTTAGTATTAATGTATGGTAAGTCATTGAAAATATAAATTAAACCTTCACTTGAATCTTTTGACCTACATAAATCTCTAATTATATTCTTTTAAGGGATAAGAACTATCAATTCATGATTAGATGGAAACTGTGTATCAAGCATTATTCTAAGAGTTACATTTCTCCTGTAAGATTGTTTGTGAAGAAATATCAGTGTCTAATTCAGATATCATTATTCTTAGTCTCACCCAGTGGATCATTTGAGGTTTATGGTTTTATAACACTAAAATCCGGGTTTGGTTTCCTGTGGCATACAGAGCTCATATAGACCATTTTATAGCTTTTCACTAAAACAATGGCCATTATTCTTCCAGTTGGAAAGAAAAGTTTCCATTCTTTGTTTACCCTTTAATTATTACTATTGTAACACAATTGTATAACATATTTGCCATGAGTGTTTATTATTTGATCTTGATGATTCTGAACATCATAATATATATACCTTGGTTTTTCAAATTCTACTGTGCAAGCAAGCTACTCTAGTATTAAAATCACCCATTATTATAAATCTCTCGTTCTCATAATAAAAGTTTTCTAGGACATATGCAATAAAGGTGACTGTTAAAGTAGAGGAGATCATCAGGGGAAGTATAACACTCTCCAAATAAAACTTGTGGTTGTTGCCCTAATTGATACAAGTCGTATGAGTGTAAATCAACACATGTGAAATTATCTACAAGATAAATTTTAATTAAAAGTAGAGTAACAGATATTAACATTTATTTATTTATTATAATATTTAAATTTATAGATGTCTTTTGTTACATTTAGTAAAATTATATCAGATTTCAAAAGAAATGAAAGGAGGCTACTTTAATTTATTCTCAATCCCATTAATATTCCATTGTCAGAGTTTTGTATATGGGCTGGGCTGGAACTCTTCTACAGTAGATGTATGTGACTTGTTGGCAATAAATTCAAACAGTAAATGGACAGCACACAATTCACTTGTTTTAAAATAATATATATTCAAAACAAGTCAAACAAACATATGTACAAAAATTCTTTACACTATAAGAAATCACAGTTTTATCTAAAATTCTAAATAATTCTCTTTTCTTGTTAAAATTTCCACACAGGCTGATTTAATTACTTTAGAATCCAATTGGTAACATGAATTATTTTCCTCTTTCTTATCACAATAGTATCAGTGAATAATTCACTTAACATTACCAATTAGGTTACCACAGTTGTATCCTGAACTTTAAATAATTGTCTCCTATTTGTCAAAGTTTCCACAGGCGAGTTCAATTACTTTAGAATACAAATTATTTACCCTTATCTCTGTTAAACTGTGAAACTCACTTTAAGATATCACCTGTTAAGGCTAAGCACTCACATGATGGCTAACTTCACATTTTCTAACTTTTTTTCTGACTGAATTTGTGCTCGTTTGGTCACTTGTATATATACCTTGCCCAACTGAGGACTGGAACTTTTTACAAACTAAGAGACGCTATGATGTAACAATACTCGCATAGCAAGAAAAACTTAGAGGTTTTGAAAAAGTTGACATCAACAATACTACAGCAATTGAACTACACACACAACATATGTTACCGAGTTATGTAACAAAATTTGTTGTAACTATTACTTTTAATATAATTAACTTTTAACACTCTTGTTATGAAAACTAAATATTCTTTAAATATTAAATCACTAATTTAATTAAATAATAACTATTAAACTACACAGTCTTGTATATCCAATATCCATGAAAATATGTTCATATTCTTCAGCTCTTTTACTGTAAAAAAAAATTGAGTTTCATTAATATTGAACAATCTTTCGTGACTTCCAATTCAAATCGAACAGTCTACAGATTCAATAACAATGTTGTTTATGGCATCTTTTTATTTGTACAAAGGTGTGAGATGATCAGTAGAATTTCTTTAATCTGAAGCATTTGTTCTCACTCAGCTGATGTGGTAATTCTGAAGTTGCTTATGCACATTAGTTTATCACTATGTTGTAAGATGTGTTTGTTAATATTTGATGTAGACAGGTTTTATGGTAATATATTTTTTAATTTTATCAGAGATATAATTGGTTGTTAACCATATGTATTCATGTTGCCAGACAGTGCAATTGTATTTCATCAGAATGATTTAAAACAGGAATAGCACCCTTGAAGATTCTTCATTTTAATGTGGTCTTGAAAACACCCTTAATGTTAATTTGAGTTTAGATACATCCAAGTAAGTTTATAAATTATTTTTTTTTTGTATTCAGTCCATGATATTTTATGTATGGGAAACCCAACATAACATTTTACTTTGGCATATCATACAAATTAAATGTAGAAAGTTCCATGTTTAATGTAGTTATTAAATAAATGATTAATAAAGTTCAAAGGATAGTTATTCTCTTGTAACGCATGTATAATATTCTACATCAATATTGTCATTAACTCTGTTGGTTCTCTTGAGTATAATTTTTACCAAATCAACACTGAACATGATCAGATCCAAACTATCAAAATTAGTAGTAAAGTTGGGTACAATTAGGAGATATAATCACAAAGTATTACTGTTTCATGTAAAACTAGCAAATGTGATTATTAAACTCTCACCACCTGTAGTTAAGTTGTTCTATGTTCATTCAACTCATAAAACTTACATTCCAGGTAATGTAAGATGTAAATCGATATAGATGCTTGATATTTGGCTGTATATATAAAAGCAACACTATACATTTACCGTATTATGAAACATTAGGAAATTGCTTATTTAGTTTTCAAGATTTGACATTGACATGTTGCATATGATCAAGGACTATTTTGGAGCTGAGTCAGTAAACATTTTAAAGGAAGACTCAGTCTATCATTACTGAATGAATGATAGATTATATTAATTATATGTCAGGGCAATAACCATACAATCATTGGGTGAGAATGAGTGAAATCTGTATTTGGTCAGTATGATACAATTCAGTGTAGTACTAACCCTAATCAATTAATATTTTAACAAAAGTATACAATGGTTGATGGAAGAAGGGGATCCAAATACCTTGAACTTTCAATATATGATATAACTAATTCTTCCATTTATAGTAAATAACAATTTGTGTCCAGTCCAAACTGTAATTAAGTATGTACTACAGTTGAACTCTTTTTTTTTTCTTCTTTTTTTCTGTATGCATTTAAGTCACTTTTTTTGCACAAACATATTCACAGCAAATGTCAGATGTCACTGGACTTGTACTTAAATGCAACCAACAACATTTAATACACATTTCAAATTTTGCTGATAAACCTATAGGTTGCTCTGTATTAATGATTCTTTGCAAAACTATGAATATAAACTAAGGGAATAAATTTAGTTAAAATATGATGAAAATGAAACTGAATAACTCTTTACCAGGGAATCTATAGAGTACTCCTTTTATTTCTGCAAGTACTTTCTTTGATACTGGCAAACTTTTGTAGGATGAAAGAGTGAGTGAAGTAACCAAGTGTTTAATGTTACATGGAAAAAGTAACAGTTTTTATAATACAATGTTACATGTATTACATTGCTGTTACAATGTTCAAAAGTAGTAGACTGGTTTTTAATTGTAACTACAGCTGTAACTGATTTAATGATATTTCCTGGAGTCTTGCCAGCACAGTGATATTACTGTGAGTAGAAATTTTTTCTTACAATTAAGAAATATCATTGTAGCTGTTATTGTAATTTTTTCTGCTGTTTTTTTTATCTTATCATACAATTTCAAAGCACTAAACTGTTTTGCAGATATATTTATTTTCTCACAAGTACAACAGTTACTCAGTCGTACAAGTCTAATACATTGTCAATAGTCAACCATGAACTTGCAGTTGGGAATGGTGTGGGTACTCAAATTGTAACCTGTGGGTCATGGTTTTGAATTCTGTCACTGAACATGCTCACCTTTTCAGCCATGGGAGCATTATATTATGACAGTCATCCCACTTGTTGTTGGTTAAAGAGAAGTTTTAAGAGTTGGTGATGGGTGATGTTGACTAGCTGCCTTTCCTTTAGTCTTTTACCTCTAAATTAGGAATGGCTAGTGCAGGTAGCCCTCAAGTAGTTTTACAAGAAATTCAACAAACAAACCATGAACTTTTCTGTACGAGTTAAATATTTACATATTCCTCTTTGCTTTCACTCATACGTTCTTAGAATTGTTTCCAGTGTGAATGATATTTATATTATTTTTTGTTGTTGTTTTTTAGTAGTAAAAATGCTTCTTTATGAAAGTGAAATTCTCTCCCAAATTCTAAATAATGGAGAGAACTTTCTCTTTTTAATTATAAAACTGAATTTTATGAATTATTCATAATTTTAAAATCCACAAAAATGTCATCAACATACCTAAAATAATATGTAGGCTTAAAGTAATAATGACAGTCAGTCTTTTAGCCAATTGTTCTCATAAATACATCAAACAAGATTAGTTAAAGCTGGAACTAAACCAAAACAAAAAGTAGTCTTAGTTGTAGGTTTAATTCTTGGTTTACCAACAGTTATATATATCTATATATGTATATTTGTGTGTGTGGGTATGTGTTCAGTATCTCATTAAATGAATCTTTTGAACAGATAGAAATATGAGTAGGCAGTGTTGTCTTGACTTTTTATTATGTCTGTAAGTAAGTTAAATGTCATTATAAATTAAAGGGATGATATTAGTTCTGTGGTTACTTTGAAGAAAAAAGATGCTATCACTAAAACTGAAACTTTATTAAGTGATAACTAAATTTGCCAAGTGGGGGATTTGATCCATCTTCAGAAACATTTATTAAAATTAAGGAAAGTTCGTTTTTATTCTTGATGTTTATAATAGTATTAGATCAATAGGTTTCTCACTCTGTTATTGTCTGTGGCTTACCAAGGATCCATAAACATAATATTGACCATACCTGACATAAGAACTTCATAGGCAATATACACCTCTTCACACAGCATCTTTCCCATGATCTTAGAGATCTGCATGCTACTAGCCTTTAAACTCATAAGAATCCTCATGATTTGTGCTACTGCATAATGACACTATTATGCAGCAAAAGCCCTCTACCAATGGGAGTGTGACACAACCTCCTTGTGCACTAGCTCCCTCAATGCTTTTACACTCATGATCTTCATTCTTTGATGAGGCAAGGAATACTAAGTAGCACTGGAAGTGGGGAAGAAGGGTGGGAAGATGTATCTATTGGAAATACATTTTCAGATAAGGGAAAATGTTAACTTCTGAGGCAATACACATCTCTTCACACAAAAAAGCTATAATTCCACATTAATATGGTAGATAGACCAGAGCAATAGTTACCTAGGTGAGCTCCCTTCAGAAAGCATTTGCATTCATGATCTTCATTCTTTTTCCTTGGCATTGCATGACAAAGACATGTTTGTTTTTGCTTGTAATTTACAGATATTTGCAGTCTGATAAAGGGACTTTGTTTCCTTTATTTATTCCAGTCATGAATTCTCAGGTTCATGTTACTTCAACATCTGGAGTGAGGAATATCCCCACACTAGTCAAGATTCAATCCTTGCTAACTTCCTTGGTTACTCTTCTGTCCCAACCCCCATGTTCCACTCCTGTGTCTCATCCTAGTCCTCCTGCTTCCTATAAATCCTTCACCTCTTCCCATCCTTCTCCTTCTACTCGACAGTCTTTGGCCCAATGTCAGTCTCACCAGGTTCATCAGTGACTACAGCAAAAATGTGGACTTCGTAAACATTCTTCTGCTGCAGCATGCACATCTTTAGGAACACCTGTCTGCAGACAGGTGGGTCACACTTGTTCTCTCTTATGGCTTCTCCCTCTATTTCTCCTTCTCTCTCTCTCTCTCTGCTATTCAGCCTATACTCAGTTCACTTTCCTCCTTCCTTGGATCCTATCTGTCTTTGATGTCTGGAAGACACGGTGTCGGATATATTTCACAAACAGTCCATAGAGAGGGTGCATGACTCTTTGCTAGGGTTTTACTCTGCCTATTTTGTGATCCCCAAGGAAACTGAGGATTGAGCTGGTCATCGACCTTTCCTCTCGGAATTGCTACATGGTTGTCCCTCATTTTCTTATGGTAAATTTCTTTTCTCTCTTCTGATCCTTATCACCCAGACTGTGGATGACCAAGGTTGACGTTTCAGATGCATTCCTTCATATTCCCACTGCAGAGTCTTTGAGATATTTCTTTCAATTCACTCATCAGAATTGTATCTTCCAGTTCAGAGCTCTTCCATTTGCCATTTCGTTGGCTGCTTACATCTTAAAAAGAGGCATCACAGCCTTCGTGTGTCATCTCCATGGACTCAGTCTACAATTCCATTATTTCATGGATGATTGGCTTCTTCTATTCCATTTGCAGGAGGAGTTTTACCTGCACACTTTTATTCTTCTGTGGGAAGCTGCCTGTTTAGGGGGGCTTTTCAAAATTTCCAAATCCTTTCTTATTCCAAACAATCAAACAACCTTTCTTACCCCCAACCAATACCTTGTTCACCTTTCTCAGCTGGGCTTCAACCTTCTTCTCTCCAAATCTAAGTGCTGAAACATTCTGTCATGCTGCTCGAGAGGTTCTAATAATTCCAGGAACCATTTCTTCCCTGGAAGTCCTTATTACATTGGGCCATGCCCATATGCCTCTCCTTCACTCCTTCTTGCATGACCAGTGGAATCACTTATGGGAACCTTTTGACTCCATGGTTCTCCTGTCCCCTCCTCTGGTCACACACCTTTCTTAGTTGCTGGACCACCCCAATCTTACTGTTGGTGTGCCTCCACCCAAACTTGGCTTACACCTCTTCTCTGATGCTTCCCTCTCAGGATGGGGTTAATCTGTAAACAACAAACATTCATCAGGCACTTTGACCCAGGATGAGTCTTCATTTCACATCAACATGCTTGGACTTTTGGCGATGCGTCAGGCATGTTCCCATTTCCCACCCCTGGTTATAGTTCACTCCAACAACTCCACCATTGTTTCCTACATAAACAATCAGGGAGGAATCACATCCAGGACCCTTTGTTTTCAAACTCTCTACCTTCTTTATTGGGCCAATTCTCAATGAGTTTCCTCATTGCATGTCATGTTATGGGTGCTATGAACCTCATGGTGGACCAGCTCTCTAGGCCAAACTGTATTCTGCCCAGTGTGGTCTCTTCACTCTCAGGTTTTCTGATGGATGTGCTCTCTCCTGAGGACTCTGCTCATTGATAACTTTGCCACACCTCTCAATTCCAAGCTTCCCTTCTTTTGGTCTCATGTACCCCACCTTTCAATCTTGGCTGTCAATGCTTTCAATCAGGACTGGTATTTATCTTCCTGTATGCTTACTCAACTCTCCAACTTTTATCCACCACAGGTCCTGGAATTGATTCCCAACATTTCTTGTTGTATCTTCTTGATGGCACCTCTTTGGCCAGTGCAACCTTGGTTCCCTTTTCTTCACCTTTAGTTTACTTGTCCCTCTCTTCCCCTACTTCCCACACCTCTCTTGCTCCAACCTCACTCATTGCTATTCCATACAGGAATTACGTCCCTCCACTTTCACGTTTGAGATTTATCTGGCCTATCACCCATTGGGCTGGACTTTTTTCATAGGGTAGCCTTCTCCCTTTCTCATTCTTGTTGACCATCTATCATCAAAAATAGCATGTTTTTTTACGTTGGTCCATCCGTTACTACCTTCCTCCTAACCAGCCCATTATTGCCCATCACTTTTCCTTTTTTACCTGGCTGCTTGACAAAGTGTTCACTGTTTCCACCATTGCTGGATATTGGGCTGCCTTGTTTACCACCTTTCACCTTTTCTGATATCACAAGGTGTTTTCTTCCTCCACCCTGTTCCAATCCTTCCTTCTTCATTGACCTCCTCACCCTGTTCCCATGCCTGATTGAAACCTGAATGTCATCCTACACACTTACCCAGGCCCCTTTCGAGCCAATAATCACCTGCTCCTTATAACATCTCTCACTTAAGACCTATTTTCTCTTACTCCTCAACTGTAGTTGCTATCATTCAGACATCTATGCTTTTTACTATACATATACATGGGTTTCCTGCAGCCGCTTTCTGTAGGGAGCTCATCTAGGTAACTTTCACACCAGTCCCTCCACCATATCAATGTGGGATTCTAGCTTTCTGTGTGATGAGATGTGTATTGCCTCAGAAGTTAACATTTTCCTTACCTGAAAATGTATTTCCAATAGATACATCTTCACACACTTCCCACCCTTCCTCCCCACTTCCAGTGCTACTCAGTATTCTTTACCTCATCTACAAATGAAGATCATGAGTGCAAAAACATAGAGGGAGCTAGTGCATAAGGAGGTTGTGTCACCCTCCTATTGGTGGGGGGGTTGCTGCATGGTAATATCATTATATAGTAGCACAGATCTTGAAAAATCGTGTGAGTTTAGATGGAAGTTACCTAAAGACTAGTGGCATGAAAATCTCTGAGGCAGATTCATGTAGAAGATGCTTTCTATGTGAAGAAGTGAGTATCTATTGAAAATATATCTTCAGGTAAAGAAAATGTTGACTTTTATCAGCTGGTTGCCAGGTTTCTATCAGAGTTTCCTAAAGATTTCCTTGAAAATCAATCAACTTTAAATTTCTGGATGAAGTAAAATGGTTGTTTTCATGAAAATACATATTTATTTATTTTTGATGCTTGTTTTCTTTGTTTCTTACATTCATATCAGTGGGTGAAACATAGGGTTGAACTAATTAACAAAAAACATGATGTAATAGAAGCTAACCTTGATATGTATATATCAACTTAATAGAGTTTGCAACTGAGAATTTCTACTTTTTTTTTAAAATGGTGGATTTGCTATATGTTCTAGTTTATCCCCAACTTTAACTAATCTTTTATGTCATGAAAAAATTATGGCCCTCAAAAACATAGACCTCTTTATTATTCTCGAAATTTGATGAAACCTGTTTGTTTTAAAAATTTGTGAACATTTAAACAAGTATCTGAACTACTAGCTGTTGCCATGTTAAAGTCCAGTAAGTAAAAAGAGAAGCAGAATTCTTCTATTCACAACTTTAAAAAAAAGCTGGTAATTATATTGCATCTTATCAATAAATTAGGATTTTGCATTTTCAGGCCAATTCATATTCAAGAATGTCATTTCAGCTTTGAAACATTCAGGAGGAATATACAAATACACTTACCTGTTTGGAAACAAGGATATGTAGAGTCAGTCATCAGATGTCCCTCTTTGAATCAATATAGTGAAAAAAACAACTGTCTCCTTGTCAGTTATTATCAAAACAGGACTTAAAAATTGTTATCAACTAACGTGCACAAGCAACTTGACAAGTACAAAGTCAAGTTTGTATTTAAAAAAGCTATTGATCTTGATTCAAACATCTATTTTGAATTTCAAAGGACTGGCAGCACCACTTCTATTGAAACTGTAAGTTCATTCAGTTTAAAGTTAGAATATTGCTTTTCTTTCAGTAGTTTGTTTAGTATTATAATTGGCAATGTTATTTTATATTCGTACAGTTGTAAATTTAAAATTGATTTATTAGCCACTGATTTTTTTTCTTTAGATCATTAGAATGAATAATGAAAGATTTATGGTCCCAGAATTATTGTTCCATCCATCTGATATTGGAGTGCAAGAAATGGGAATTCCAGAAGCTATTGTGCATTCAATTCAGGCCACTCCAGAAGGTAAGGACATGTAACGGTTGTTCTAGTGAAATCATAAAAAGTAATGAAAAGTTTTAACTTTTTTTACCTATCACACTTGCTAATTATATATGTGATCCACTAACGAGAGGTGAAAAGAGGGTTACATGTGTGTGTGTGTGATTTAGTTGATTTGTTTAAACACATATTTAGACATATTTGTTGTTATAGTTGAAGTTTGTTAGTATCATTAAATTTTAAAGGATTGAATTACGTTTGAAAATTGTATCTGATAGATGTATTTTATTATTATTTATAAAATTAATTTTGCATATACATTTCATGAAAGCCCAAGCCCAGTAATTAGTATGTTAAAATTTTGTAAATTATGGAACATAAGATGTAATTACCTAGAGAGTAACTGCTTATGTATTTATATTTCCTTAAGTTCATAGTGAAATGCTTTTATTTTCAGAAGTCCAGCCTCATCTGTATAAGAATATTCTGCTAACAGGAGGAAATGCCTGTTTTCCATTCTTTAAAACACGAGTGTAAGTATTAACAACTGCCATATTAACTGGTGGTTTTGTTATTAGATCCTATTATCATTTAGTTTATGCCTGAATAGCCAGGTTGATCAGAAGGTCACCCAACAAGGTCTGAAAAATTTTAAAGATGTAATTTTCAAAAAGCTTTTTTCACATTGAAAGTAACAATTGAATTTAAGTAATTTCCTCATCCATTTTACCATGTATACATGTAACCCATTTGGAAGTAAATATTTCTTATTAGTCTAACTTAGTGCTTATAAACTATTGTTATGGGTCCTGTCTGGCTCTATTTTCTACTTGACTGTAGGTTTATAAAAAATAAAAAAACTCCATGCATTTTGTTTAAATATTCATTATACAGTGCTGATTAATCCTCTAATAAAGAATTTAATAAATTTAAAAATTAATACTCCAGGACAAAAATGTATGTGTGTGTGTGCATGAATGATTTTTTATTATTATTATCCTCAGCAGTTTTGTACAAATACTATAGGTCAGGTTGTTACTATTGACACTTCATGAAAAGTATTTATTCTATATCTTGAATAATTGATCATAGACTATTAAGGATTCAAAACTGCTTTAATGCTACATGTGGCTTGGTGTTTTGTAACACACACCTGCTCAAGCACTTAATTACTAACTATGTGGTTGGAAGTGTAGTTTACTTCTTTGCTTATGTGGCCAACTCACTTCTTTTAAATGAATAATTGTACACACATGTATTACATCTGGCTTGAACTCTGAATATAATTAAGCTTAGTAATAAAAAATCGTTATAATCTTATTTTCTTTTTGTGCTATGTTTAATTGAACTTAAATATCTAAATTTTTATTCAGTTTTATAGATAGCTAGATAGTTTATTATATTTCATTGTTTAAAAGTCATGGTAATGTTTGATTTGCAGGTACAGTGATGTGCGAGCTTTTGCACCAGAATTATATGATGTTAGTGTCACATTACCAGAAAAGTGAGTAAGAATGAGGAACAAATATATGTATTGGTTAGGTGTTGAAGGTTTTTTATATATGGTAGAGTGGTTCTGCCATGTTGAAAAATTTGAAAATTGTCATGTTTTTAGATGTATTATAGTACACATAATTACAGGCACAAGTTACAAAAAATTGCACATTTTCTTTAGATATCTCCAAAACACTTGTACAGGATGTCAAACTGACATGTTAGTATATTAATTTTTATACAACTATATAGCAAAGTTTCTACATTTTTTTCACTATTAAATAAATGATTATTTAGTATTTTTTATATTTATTAAAATTTACTTCACATTTTATTTATATAATTTTGAAGCCACATAATTACAACACTTGTGCATATTTCTTTTTACACATGGAATAATGTATTTAAATCCCTGACTTTTAATATTATAAATTGTTTTTATTTAAAAAAATACCATACTTCAGTATATGACTTGAAATTTTGAACATACACAGATGTCTTATTGACATGATATTCAGGGACCTACATTTATCAATATCGTTTCTAATTGTATTTCTATTTCTTATAATTAAATTTGTAAATTTGTTTTGCATAACAATTGCTGTATGTGTAGTATTATAATATGTCACTTTCTCCACAATTCATTGTTTCATACTG
>NW_013667226.1:62110-70105 GCF_000517525.1 Limulus polyphemus | reverse complement strand
GTTTTCTAAATATAATTTCCTGTTTAAGTTAAAAATACAAAGTCCCAAATATTTATAACTTTCTCAGTTAATTTACATTCACAACTATTTTTTATCATAAACAAAATTTTCATCATGGCATATTATATCTAAACTGCTAATTCTTTTATTATCTAATGATATATAATTTTTTGGGTAAAATATAACAAAATATGTTCCTTATGTAACTTTTCTCTAAAACCAAATTGTGTTTCAACAAGTAAACTAATTTTTTTTGTATAAATGATTTTAATCATAATTTGACTATTTGTTCAATAGTTTTGATAAAACAGGAACCACTTGGAAGGATAAACTGTAAATATATACTACTGGCATATTAACATAACTATATATTTTTTATGATGTAGATTTTTAAATTATCAAAACCAGAATTTTTTAAATTTTGTAACCATTTACTGTACTTTTAATTTGATTACATGTTGTGAAATGAAAAATACTGTCTTAGGGTTTGGATTAGATGCATTTGTTGTAGTTGAAGTTGTTATGTATTGATTATATCTTTGAACAAATATTTTATCTTGTAATACCAAATCATTTTTATTTTCACTTATTATACTGTTCATCTAATTAAACTCTTTTCTTATATTTCCATTACATTACATAAACTGTTTTTTAATATATTCATATCTTAAATTTCTTAACATAATAGTATGAGCTGATTTTTATATTTTTAAAATCCTTTTCATATTTATTATGATAAGTATTATTTTTATATTTCTTACACATCTAGATTTTTTACAAATTTTATAATTTTTAAAGTAATCCAAGGTTTCATTTCTTTTATATTTTATGTCATTCCATATAAATTAGAAAAAAGAAACAAATGAAAATACCAAACTGAGTTGTTGACTGATTGGATTACAATATCAAAATATAGTATGACCAAACTGAGTTGTTGACTGATTGGATTACAATATCAAAATATAATATGACCAAACTGAGTTGTTTACTGATTGGATTACAATATCAAAATATAGTATGATCAAACTGAGTTGTTGACTGATTGGATTACAATATCAAAATATAGTATGACCAAACTGATTTGTTGACTGATTGGATTACAATATCAAAATATAGTATGACCAAACTGATTTGTTGACTGATTGGATTACAATATCAAAATATAGTATGACCAAACTGATTTGTTGACTGATTGGATTACAATATCAAAATATAGTATTACCAAACTGAGTTGTTTACTGATTGGATTACAATATCAAAATATAGTATGACCAAACTGAGTTGTTTACTGATTGGATTACAATATCAAAATATAGTATGACCAAACTGAGTTGTTTACTGATTGGATTACAATATCAAAATATAGTATGACCAAACTGAGTTGTTGACTGACTGGATTACAATATCAAAATATAGTATGACCAAACTGAGTTGTTGACTGACTGGATTACAATATCAAAATATAGTATGTTTTTGATTTTTAAATTCTCATATTTGCATAAAATTTTTAATCATTCTGTTGTGAATTCTAGCCCTGTTACCTTTGCTTGGCATGGAGGAAGCCTGCTGTCTGAAAATGAAGAAGCTCCAAAAATGATTGTGTCTAAAAAGATGTATGAAGAAAATGGGATGAACCTTTGCTTAGAAAAATTTGATGTCTGAAACAAACAATTGAAATAATTTTTATAGTAATTTATATTGTGTATGACCAAGGAACTCGGTAGGCATAATACAAACACGCATGCTAAAAAAAATCAACAATGGCAGAGAGCTTTACTTTAAAAGATGATTGCCCCTCACTTTCATTTCTTTCTGTACCAAACAAACCCAAAAACAAGGCAAGAAACCATCGTCAAGATACCAAACCAGAAAGTGACCAACCCACTAAATTATTCATCTGTCTTCTTGTTGTTTCAGTTGAAATAACTCTACAACTACTTTATCACTAATGTCAGTCAAACATAAATCCACTCTAGTGTTTCTGGAAAATGCATGGTGTTGATGTCATCACTTAGTCATAATAACTAGTAGTAATTACAACAAAAAAATCATAATTCTAGTGTAAACTATGTTATCATTACTCCTTGAAGTTTGTTTTTTAAATGAAATCTGGTGTCCTTTAAAAAATGTAAGCACAGGGTGAAACGGGAATTACCAGCCAATAATAGATAAACATTAGATGACTGTAACATGTAGATACCTAATGTTTTGTACACTATACAATCGGTGTCTTTAGGAAGCCAAGCCATATATTATGTATGTAGTGAAGGAGTAAAAAAAAAATCGATACACATAATACTAAATTTTATAACTCACCTTCAGAGAATACACTAACTTTCAGTCAGGGGAAAAACATCCCAAAACAAGTAGTAAAAAACATTTTGTAAATGTAAAATGATGTAGGGATGGCAGTGCCAAAAAGAATGCAAGCAAGAATATAGGAATGATACAGCTATACATAGATCATCCCTATATGACTTTCAATATTAAAATTTAATGTTACATTGTAAAACACATACTTGACTTTAATATTACTGGAGTTAGAAGTTATTCCAGACTGTTGGTATGCGTTTTGTCATAATATCATAGTCATGTCAGGATAGGTATTAGTGTAGTGTCACTAAGAGCCTCGGAATTTCCTACACGGAAAACCATGTTGAGTCAAAACATGTCTTGATTATTATAGACACTCACTACGGGGTCGGTCGAATGTATCTGCCTCGTAACTATTTTGTACTCCTGCATTTTACAGTGTGACATTAAATTT
This sequence comes from Limulus polyphemus, assembly GCF_000517525.1. Lineage (NCBI taxonomy): Eukaryota > Metazoa > Arthropoda > Merostomata > Xiphosura > Limulidae > Limulus > Limulus polyphemus. Next base: position 67,338 of record NW_013667226.1, on the reverse strand, counting down.
TGATACTGAAAGTCTTGTATGGATGATTCATCTATAGCTGTATCATCCCTATATTCTTCCAACAAACATTCTCACGTTATAATGTGACGGTCTATTCGTTGGTAAAAGAGTAGCCCAAGAATTGGCGGTGGGTGGTGATGACTGGCTGCTTTCCCTCTAGTATTTCACTGCTAAATTAGGGACAGCTAGCGAAGATAGCCCTCGTGTAGTTTTGCGCAAAATTCAAATCAAACCCTATATTCTTGTTTGCATTCTTTTTGACACTACCATCTCTGTATCATTTTACGTTTACAAAATGTTTTTTATTACTTGTTTCTTGTAAAATGTACAATCTTGAAAAGTTGCTGTTTTGTTTTTTAAAGAAAATTGTACAGAAAAACAGGATGGAAATGTTACTTTGTGTTATAACTTAAGGAGCTCAAATAATTGTTTCAACCTACAGTTTTTGTTTGTTTTTGTGTGCATGTTAAAAGTTCCTGTTGCGCACAAATCTGTGTACAAGTACTATCGTTATTTAACGGCGTTATAAAACCACATGATTTGTCTTTCAATGCCAGCGTTTCCTATTATTCAAGTTTAACTTTTACATTCGATGGTAATGTCTCTTGGGCGTTAGTATTTAAAACCATTTATTTAGCTTTAAAAGAATCTTTATATCAACCTTTGAAGGTCAGTCTAGGAATCGAAAATAATAGTGAATATAAATTTTAAAAACAATAGAACTATTTTATGAAAGGATTCATCTTATCTGTTTTTCCTTTTTGAGTATTTCTTTTTCTCATCCTTGTCTTTTATGTGGTACAGATCCGCCAATGTGTGGCCTTTGCGACACTCAAGTCACCATTGTCCGTCCAGCTATTGCTTTCGTGCCGTCGTTACGATTCAATTCCAGATCTTGGCAGTAATTTTGATTTTAAATCTTTCCAGGCCTGAAAGATAAGCAGGGGCGCTTAGAAACTGTTGTTTACGATTGCGAATGGCAGTTCCATTTTAAACGTGTTTTTCTCGGGGTTTATTCTTGACGTTGCACAGTGTCATTGGCGATGGTGACACTGTCCAGCTTGAATGTGTTTTTCAATTTTTACGGGCCATTGGCCTTTTTTATTTCTATTTAATTTTTACCTGATTTTTGGGCGTTGCTTAGTTATTAACTTGTTTTCTTTTAACCTTTTGTAGTGTTTTACTTCTTTTTACCTTTTTCACGGTTGTTTAGCGCAGATAGCCTGGCTGCTTTGCACCATTAAGCTCCAAGCAACCAACCATTTCTTTTTCCTGTTGTTTTAGGACTGAAAACTTTATTTATTGTGCGTAAACGCAAATTCGTTTCGGAGACATGTATCAAACCGCTGATTTTCATAAACATCATAGCAACATGTATGTATAGTAGCTTAGGTTTGCAGATATTCTACATTAATACAATTTTCGCTTTGAACTTGTTAATATCGATCTTAGAAATTATCCAAAACTTTGGCCATTAAAAACCGTCCACCGAAGGTCTTAGTAACGTACAAAGCTTTTATTTATTTGTGATATGTTTTTAAAACATAACAATTAGCAAAATAAATAAACTTTTCTGTGTAAGCAATTAACAGCCGAACAATATTACATGTTTATGAGAAACATTAGTATTCTTTATAAGGTTTTAATTAATTTCTTTGAAGTTCAAATTAAAATATTTCATGTTATTTAGAACCCTCCTTCTAAACCTTATTTTAAACCATTGTTTTGTCTCCCAGAAAACAATGAACATCTAAATTCCAATCAAAATGTACTGGTTGTGATTTCGCTAAAGCTATTAAAATCGTAAGAGTCTAACAGAACAAACGTTAATGTTTTTATAAAATGTTATTCAAAAAGCATAAACCATTTACAATATTGTTTCTCTGTTTGACATTTAAACTTTAATTTGCAAACTTATCGAGATGGAAGTTGTATGGCTTCATATGAATCATTTATTGCACTCTTGACTCTTCTGGACCGGACATGCCCAAGTGGTTAGCGTGCCGAACTATAATAGTGAGAGTACAAGGTTCGCAACCCATTGCCGCAAAAACGTGCCCTGCAAGTTGGTGGTGTTTGTGCATTCTTAGAGTGATGGTGAAGTCTCATTATACGATTAGAATTGGATGTTATTAATTAGCTGCATTCCCTCTAGCATGTCAGTTCAAAATTAGGGATGGTTAGCTTTGTGTAGCCTTATGTGAATTTCTGAAATAAATCAAAGTTGTTTTTTTCAAACTAACTAAGTTGTTGCCATCCAGTGGCTCAGCGGTAAGTCTGGGAGCTTATAACTCTAAAAACCCAGTTTCAGTACTAGCAGTGAACAGAGCACAGATACCCCATTGTGTAGCTTTCTGATTAACAACAAAACGGACAAAATATCTAAATATTTATCGTTTTCTTTTATTCATTAACATAAAATTGCTTTAACAATACCAAGGCGTCTGTTAGACGGATAGATTTTGAATAAAGACCTTAAATCTTGGAAACTAATAACCTCTTGTTGTGTAATATTTCTATCAAGCAACAATATTCAACTGGTAAACCGTATACATGCAACCAGTCAAAATCTTGGCACCACCTCCTAGTTAGTCTTGCATGGAAGGAATAGTAGATAATGTGACGTGATGTACTTCTTTGGTACAACCAAGGTCAATCATCGCACTGTGGAGAGTGATTGACTATCTTACTGACGAGTACCTCAAGGTAAAAAAAAAGTCGTTAAAGAAGCCCAGTTGAACCGTCTCCAGTAATGTGTTCATTACCGAGAAATTCATGAAATAATCATTAGTGAGCCCAAAACGCTACTAACTTTGACATATAGCAACAGTTGGATTTTCTCCACTCATTACAGCTAACAAGGCGGAAAAACTCTTCAAATTCTGCCAGCTTAAATCTAAAAACAATAAACCTCATCTGGCATGACTAGTTTGCTTGTAAATAGTGTTGAAGAGAAAAATTTCAGGACGATTTAATGGCCCTTTTTAATCATAAAAACTAATGTTTTGTTATTGTTACCAGGTGATTTTATGATCGTAAAATTTCTGATCGCGGCTGTTAGTCGACATCTTTGTAAGATCACGAGGCTTGAGAATGAAAATAGTTTTTTTTTAATATAGGGAGTTTGATTTTTAAAACTTATAATTGAACTTAATAAATCTTGGTTTTTAATTCCAAGAGGTTTATCGAAGCTAATGTTTGTAATTGTCAATAATTACTGTTCAAAGTAAGCTAACTACAAAAATCAGAACTAAAAATAGTTTAAGACATAATGGACTTAGTAAGAGTATGTAATGTCGTAAAACAATTCACAAGAACTTGTAATAATTAGAATATACCGAATCGTCATTTGGATATCATCGATATTTTAGGGATAATCTAATAGTTCACGAGGTTAGGCCTTAGGAATTTAGGTTAATCCTAAATCCACCTACTAACAATTTAATCTTCATAAGTGTAAAAAGATAATAAATAAATTTATCTCTCCCTATGTATGTATATCTATCCATATATAATAATATGTATATGAAACTTATTTTAACAAAATAGTAAAGTACACAAGGTTTCCTACCTGCTCCTTTTTATGCAGAATTTTTCAACATTTTTCGCTTATTGTAAGTAAATGCAGCTAAGGTATTTTCAAGTGAATTAATTTTCGTGTAAACGACAGATGGACGAAAAAACCTCTAATAATGAATCGCACTTAATAACAGTGAAACAAAATCAAACCCATTAACAATGATTTCAAATACATTTAACTACAATGCACAGTCTTTTAAATACGACCTTAGCTATAATTGGAGAATGAAATGCAATCCATTATAATAAAACCCTTTAACTTAAATTACACAGTACACTAGAAAATTGACCCTTTAACAACAAATGAAATGCAATAAGACTTTAATTAACATAGATGTAGACGAAAATGTCCTTCAGTAGCAAACATATTAATACCTCTAACAAAGATCAAGCTATACGCAAGTACACACAAAGATAGAAATAAAACATCCTTTAACTGCCTACTCTATTTATAACAGATTAAATATAAATTTGAAATAAACAAAATGAAATGCCTTTATTAAATGAAATACATAATGAAAGCACAATGCAGAAAAATGAAACCTTTTTCATTAATCAAAACATTATCAATCTACTACGAAAAAGAAAGAAAACTTATTCATGATAGGCACATTAACGTAACTCATTTTACAATTAAAAAGAAAACCATAACTACACACACACATAATATATCTATATACACCAGAAGTTTTTTTTATCAAAATAAGTACATACATGTATGTACACTGAACTGTTTTGTTTGTTCGAAGTTAAGCATAAAGTTACAAAATGGGATATATGTGCCCTGCACACCATGGGTATCGAAACCCGGTTTCTAGCGTTGTTAGTCTGCAGACATACTGCTGTGCCACTGGGGGATACACTGGCCTAAATAGCAGAGGAAGGTCATACTTCATAATATATACAGTGGGAAGTGGTGCTGTACTGCAGCTACGTGGTCTCGTGCCATGATTCTCTGCTTTGTTGACCAGCGTCTGCTTCACTTGGGTGGCAGAGGAGCTGGCCATCAACTGGACTTCTGGCTGACATTTTGATGGACATTGGCGTTTTTCCTAATAGTCTTCAATTATATTGGCAATATATCAAGCAATGGAAAAAAGTGTTCAGGAATACTGAGCAGCAAGGAAATGAAAACCCCTTGGTTAGTTAAAAAACAGGAAAGCCAGACACATCTAGAATTCGATCCTTCATACGAAGAAAGTCCATATTCCAATGTAAGGTCAGCCGAATGTATAGGTTAAAGTGGGTCGTAACGCACGGTTAGACCTATAAACTAAGTACTGGTCAAGTGACATGTCTACAGGCTTAACTTGTACTCGCACCTATCTTCACCAGTAGAACATATATCCAGAAAAACTGCCATCTGTTGTCTAAGCCAGATAAAGGAAATACACAAGCCAAACTCTCCGACCCGACCTTATCCCTAACTTTCGATCTGGTTGTCGCGTTGACAGAACTCTGTTCTAATAGAAGGACTAGGGGTAGAGACTGCTCAGCTTAGGTGACTACTAATCTCACTTTTGACCTATTGTGTTCGCCAATACTTTCACTGTGTTTCCTTAGGGACTTTCTTTCCTTTACAAGTCTGTATTGTTTGTTTGTTTGTTTTTAATTAAGCACAAAGCTGCACAATGGGCTATCTGTGCTCT
>NW_013667226.1:53036-61171 GCF_000517525.1 Limulus polyphemus | reverse complement strand
AAATTAAACCTTATTTTCAATAAGCAATCCTGAAAAATATTTGGGGGTGCTTAACTTTTTTCCAGGTGTATATATAGCGAAAAATCATATAACACCACTGTTACCAAAAATAATTCATATATCACAGGACGATTCCTGAAAGACATTCACAATCCAACACGTGAACATCCAACGTACAATTGCTTCCAAGAAACACAAGACTGAAGACATCATCCAAAAAACCAACCCAGATATATATTTATTATATCATAAACTATGTTGAACAGAAATAATAGATTAAAAATCCAAGAGTACTCAATTATCAGAAATGATAAAATAAATAAACAGGACAACAATAGAGGAATAGCACTATTCTATAAACCTAATGAGTAATCTCAAATGAATATTTAGCCATTGATATGTATTTAACAAATAATAAACATATAACTGCAGTAGGCATATACTGCTCACCCAGTAAAATAATAGATCTAGAATTAATAAATAATATATACACATAATAAAAATTGTATATTTATAGGAGATTTTAATAGTAAAAATCAAAACTAACACAAATGGAAGACGATTATTAGGATTTTTCAATAATTCAAATATACCTCCTATATACATAATAGCAGTGATATACTAGACTTATGCATAAGTTCATATAATATGAGTCATAAATGTCTAACTTTAATTAATGTAAGATACTATTTAAATAGTGATTATTTACCGATCTGGTGTGTATTCAATCTCGCTCCCTATCAAAACAAACCAATCAAGTTCGAGAAATTTAAATATAAAAAAGCTAAATGGAATGAATACACAAGACATTTAGACAAATTATTGCCAAAACATATAACCCATACAGCTGCAAATCCATCTGAAATAGATGCATACAACCAAACAATCTCTGAGTGCCTAAACAAAGCCGCACAAAAATCTATAGCAAAACACAATCAATCAATACAGATGTGTATATATGGAACTCACAAACACAGTTAATAACTATGATCAAAAAACTACGCAAACAATACATGGAAACCAGAGATCAAACAATCAAAACACAAATCAACACTATCAGAAATAAAATAAGAACAGAGGTAAAACAACTAAAAGAAGAATAATGGGACCAGTAGTGCTCCCAACTAAATGAAATAAAAAACAACACAAACGGACCCTAAACATTTCTGGACACATTTAAAACGCTTCACAACCGGTGGAAACACATCACGCACATACTCAACACTTGAAATTAATAACACACTTGCACATAGCAATAAAAACAAAGCAGATGCTTTTAAACAAATTTACAAAAACACATTCAGACACAGATATATAAACATACACTTCTACAATCGAGTTAATGAACACCTAACACGAAACTCACATATATACAAATCATCATTCCCAACCCATATAAATAGCGAAACAGACAAAGAAGACATATCGCCCACCAAGTAACGAAACAAATAACAATAACAGAAGTCATAAGGTTAATAAATGACAGAAGATGGTATCCAAGCTACCTTCCTCTAAAACGGTACTCGCCGATTGTTTGAATACCTAACAGCACTGATTAAAAATAAGAGTACTATCCAAAATTAATTGCCCCCAGTGGCTGAAGGACTATAACGCTAAAACTTAAGTTTCAATACCCAATCCAGACCAAACTTCGCATGCTAACTTAGAAGTCCAAAAACCAACCAAATTCATATTAAACTTTGACATGTATTGAAAAATAAAAATATTTTATAAAATAACCCATATATTTTTACTGCATATTATAGGAGTTTAATCAACCTGCTGTACACAAAGCAACAACATGTCGCGAATGAAAAATGAACATCTCTCATCTCTAGGGCATATTTAATCCTGTTGCAGTTACTTTTTTATTGTGCGTTCTATGAAGTATTCACATTTGAATGATACCCCTATCTAAAATATTATGGTTGCTTCGAAAAATAACACAATTTGACGTAACTATGTCAAAATCTCGCTATTTATACGTATTTGGTACCAAAACGTGCAGTATGTAAGGACGAATGAGATTATATCTTATTGTGTTGAATGAGTATAAATGTCAAGACAGTCGTTGAATATGATACATACAGTCATGATGCAAAGAGCAGCGGTGGAATTGTTGGACTGACAAGAAAGGAATCAGCGCTGCTTCGTTGGATCATCACACGTCAAAGTCTGGGTGAATATGCAGTTGCCACACATTCGAGGAGTGGGATCAGCCCAAAATTAGATTCGGGACATGAACAAACACGCCCAGCATCCTCAAAGCGTGATGAGCAGAACGTGCAGCAGATAATTCAGCATGTAAACGACAATATGACACATCCATTTAGGCCTGCCCAGCATCCAGACAAACAGCTAGTAAACATTGCTAGGGGTGTCATCACAACCAATGAGGTCCAGAAGTCTCCGTTGTCTGCCTTTGAACTATATTAATGAGTCACTTTCCACAGATGGCAACGAAACATGTACCAGCCGATCCTTAAATTCAAAGTAAAAACCTTCTCAACTGCTAAAAAGAACACAGCAATCAAGATTATGGGACAGAAAAATTGGTCACAATCAATCCAAAAACGGTCTTTCGTCGTGCATTGATTTTCACACAATTCCACCCTAATCTGAATATGAAGCACGTGTTGAGCTATCCCATTACGTCAGTTCCAACAGCTCTCTTTCATGAAAATGAAGCACCACGAAAAAACACCAAAGCAGAACTGGGACATATAGTCCAGACCCTAGTCGATAGAGAGAATGACAGCACTGTCCAAGATAACGCACATGTGTACATCAGAGATGCCATGGTCTAACTGCATATTCTTGGTGGAAATGGTAGCACGGTTGGAAACCTTGCACAGGGCTACCTGAATCAATCACTTCGCTGTGTTAGTGCATACAAACACAGTCAATAATGTCTTTGATCCATATGATGATATCAATTCCGTGAAGGCAGAGGAAAAGCCAAGACGTTTTGATGCTGCTTGTGGGGCCCGAAAATTCCAAGTGATTGCTGGACATCTAGTGCTTCAGTGGTCGAACTTCATGACTCTATTATCAAACAAAACCTGTCTCACAGACTTAATCTGGAATCACATCACACAGAATGCACCAGGAACTCAGGATCTATTAAACAGTCCAGATAAACGACTCTTCTGGGCTGGGGCTTCTCAGATGGTAAGCTCACTGCCTGCATTTCGTCTGCAGGCATGGAATATGATAGTCAGCTGTCATAAACACAGGAAGAGGCTGATACTAGGATCTTTTTGCATGTGGAGCAAGTTGATGAGCAATTCAGAAGAAAGCTTATCATTACTATCCACAGCTCCAGAATAATGAAAAGCTCTGGGCAGAAAATAAAACCTCATCTGGATGCAAAATTATCCCGATGCATGATGTATGCCAAAACCCAATTCCAGAGATGTGCGCAAGTCTTCAAGCATTTCATGCACAGACTGGCTGTGACAGCTTATCAGGTTTCTATCGCTATGGAGAGAAGAAAACATGGATAGCTCTAAAATCTCTGCAAGCTAACAACAATCGTCTGATCCTTGAGATACTAGCTATTGATGACATCCAGACCACTGTTATGGTTTCAAGGCAGTTAGTCAGCATCATGTATGATTTGCAAAGGAGATATGACGAGGCACACACCAGACTGGATGATCCACGAGAGAAACTCGCAGCAATTAATGTGCCAGTGCATAAGTTGCCACTATCATAACCAGTTTTCTTCAAGCACATCAGTAGATCTGTTCACCAATGCTAAGTGTGGATGGCTAAACATCTAGCAAATTCAGATATTCTTGCACAGGAGGGTCATGGATGGTACAGATACGAAAGAGTACTTCAGCGGAAATTCTTTGATGGTCAGACAGCAGCTGAGATGTCGGATGACCTCGTGTGCTCATGTCGTGGGAATGAGCCATGCGTCAATAACTGTAGCTGCTCTCAGGAGGCGTTGCCTGTACTAACGAGTACCCGTGTGCAAGTAGTGAGAGACTATGTGGTAACGAAGTGTCTCATAATGGTGACAATGATAGCGACAATGATGGTGACCAATGAACAGCAAACCAAGTTACTACTTTTAAAATGCATGTTCATGAAATATCAATTAATGCATACTTGCATAAATAATTATTCATTCATATACTTTCCCATTTTTGATTTTGATGTAAATGCTACTAGAAGTTTTGTGTCGAACATTTGTTATACATATTGCAAGTATATTGATTCAAGATGTCAGGTGGTAAAGGCCTACTTGTTAAGAATAAACTGGTACAAGGTTATTTCAGGTTAGGTTTATTTTTGTGGTAGGGAGGGATAAAACTAAATATGTTAATGCTGAAATTGTCAATATATAGTGAGAGTAACTGATGCCAATGGTCACTATGTGACGTACCAATTTTGGAATGGAAGAAACTTTAGCACATTTTTGGTATATTGCAGTCTATGGCTGCCTTGAAAAGTATAAGTATTGAATACATTTTGGTTTATTCTCATTAGCCTTCCTTTGCTGTACATTTTGGTACCAAATATGCATAGATAGCACAATTTCTGACGTAGTCAGTTCATGCCATGTGATTTTCCAAAGCAGTCGTAATTTTTTGACGGGGGGTATTATTCAAATGTGAATATTTCATAGACCTCACAAGAAAAAGTAACTACAACAGGGACAGTTATGCCCTAGGGGTGTTCAGCTTTCATTTAAGACATGTTGTTGCATTGTTTATAGCTGGTTGATTAAGTCGAAAAGTTTCATCCTATGCTGTTCGACTTTTTTTTTTAATTTCGCGCAAAGCTACGCGAGGGCTATCTGCGCTGGCCGTCCCTAATTTAGCAGTGTAAGACTAGAAGGAAGGCAGCTAGTCATCACAACCCACCGCTACTCTTTTACCAACGAATAATGGGACTGACCGTCACATTATAACGCCCCCACGGCTAAAAGGGCGAGCATGTTTGGTGGGATGAGGATTCGAACCCGCGACCCTCAGATTGCGAGTCGAGCGCCTTATCCACCTGGCCACGCCGGGCATGCTGCTCGACTTAACAGACAACGTGGTTTTTAGGGAGTAAGTTCATTCAGAATTATATATGTTTTTCAAGTTGTTGTTCCAGCTAGATTTAATCAAAATCGATTGGATACAGTGGTATATTTACCTAAGGTTCTTTAAAGAGTATGAACATTTTTCTGTTTCGTCAGTCTGGTATCATTATATAATCTTTTACGACACGCACGTTAGTTAAGTTCCATGAAAATAATACAACACGCTAAAAACGAATACATGTATGTGTATATATATATATATACGTCCACCACTTTTACTTAACGCAGTTACACAAACGTTCAGTCACGAAACAACAGTGAAAAATGTTTTACTCTACTTTAACATATAAGTCATTAATGAACGTTGGGTGACCAAAATAAACTATTGAATGAACAGTGTCATTTATCTTGGCTATCACTGTTTGTTGGGGTGTTTGAATTGACGCCAAGGCAGGTTAGGTAGCACGCGGGAACTACTCAATAGACTTTATTGCACATGTCCTGTCTAATCAGGTGGTCGATCAACTAATACATTCTGATAGTTTTCTTGGATATGTTTATAGGAACACGAACAGTTACGGTTTATTCATTTTCGCTATCCCATTTATATTACAAGCAGAAATACTTTACTTTTTAAAATAAGTTTATTGCTCAGTTACAAGTATATTATTCAGAAACCCCTCTTGCGTTTGTTGCAATGAAATGGGTCGTATAATGTGTCCCACAAATGTCACTGAAGACGGCAAGTCAAAAGCTTACGTGTCTGTCACTTAGCTCTTGGCTTTCCGATCAACACCTCCGGCTAAACCTACAGGTTTGTGTGTCACTGACCCTGGCCAGTTTGGTCAACTCGTAAAGAATATGCATTTTATCTATAAATTATCTAAGCCTACCAGACAGGTTATAGCAATGAAAGTGAAGTTGACTGTTTAAAGAGGTGACTGCCGCTAGCTATCTTCAGTTGTCACTGTTTTTCTTTACTTTTTAGTCCAAATTTTAGTTATTTGTCCTTCAACTCATTTTCATTCCATTTAATATCCTCTTCAGTCAGGACTAGTTTTTATGTTCCTCTAAGATATTCCCTGTTACATAATTCTAGAGAGAGTAGCGTGACATAGATAAAATATCCGACTATTTCCACCTTAACTACATCTTTGTTTTCACTACTTGCTGTTTGAGGACGAATCAGTCTACATGCTTTCAAATAATTTTACAATATCTAATGTGACAGGTTGAACTGTATAGATATTAAAAAAACATTATCCTTTTTTATTCTAAAATTCTATGTCGATAAGTCAGTTTGGTGAACCCGTTGATTGTTTTCCAAGTGAAAAAATTACTGGTCTTTTTCGAGTGGGGAGGAGGATAATCATGTTTTAAATTCCTGTGATTCTAAAGCAACTGAGGCAAAAAAATCCGAGTGAACAGCTACATGCTGAAGGTTATGTATACTACAGTACAACATCTAGTGTTATGTTTCAGAAAATTATGTGAAGAAGACACACACAAGCTTAAAAAAAAAATTGTAAATAGTTTCGTAAATATTGATGAATCAAAATAATAATGAATTTAAAATAAACGTGAAATATAGAATGCCAGCGACTAATTCAAGTAAATAGGGGACTAGCCATACCAAAACATGAAATATATAATACCAGGGACTAATTCAGGAGGGTAGGGAGGCTAGCCATACCAAAACATGAAATATAGAATGTCAGGGAATGATCCAGGTGATTAGAACGCTAGATAGGTATGTAACCAAAGTAAAAGAGTAACAAAGGGTAATCAGTACAAAAAGAGTAGGTCTCATATGCACTAACCTCACCCCTGCTATATTCATAGTTTATGTAATCAGACCCGTCGTGTGGTTAAAACTTTATCGGGAAAAACACGTCTCAGACTCCAACAAGTAGCCACTCACCTAAATAAAATCCTGGATCAGTTCTTGAATGTGTGGGCTTTCATATCACATTACAGACGTGATATCATCTTGAAAGACGTTAATGCAACTGATTTTCAGAATAATTTGAGATAACTATATTATTCCATTTCTACAGCTAATTAAATTGTTTGAAAATGTATCCCTCTAAACAATGTGGAAAGGTAAGCTTCATTTTGGTGTGTTATAAGATGAGGTCTAACACAATAGATATCCATAGTTTTTTTTTTTTCATTGTCTGTTACTGTGCAAATAATGATTGTTGGCATTGACGGATTGATAAGCCTATCAGTTACACAGCACGAACGATACTGATCATAAGTCACAGTGAAGCTGCCAAGTTTTGATCACAGCGTTTGTTGGCTTAGCAGACGCTGTTTGATTTGACTGTCATCAATTTCAATCGAATCTTTTGTGAAAGAATGATCAAAATTCTAGTCGAATTCGAATCAAAATTCCTGATTCAGAGTCGTCGCTAGGTGCTTAAAAGAGGTGCTCGGGCCTATCTGAACGGAAACGTAGGCCGTTTCAGTATGATATCGATCATGGTTTTCTATTATAATTTTTCAAGACACCAACTGGGGATTCAGAGCACTCTCAAATAGAATCAAGGCACGGGCCCCGTGTGCCAACGCTTAGCGACGCCTCTGGTTTGGTTCGTCAGAAGAAACGCCACTTTCGGTGACGGCACATAAATAGCAGCCCCCCCCCCCCCCAAGTGGCACAGCGGCATATCTGCGGACTTACAACGCTAGAATCCGGGTTTCGATACCCGTGGTGGGCAGAGCATAGATAGCCCATTGTGTAGCTTTGTGCTTAATTACAAACAAACAAAACATGAATAGCAGAATAAAAAAAAAAAGAGTTCGTGACAAAGTTTTTTGCTATAAACTCCAATAACGTTTATTTGCCTTATTTACGACCCTAAAGAAAATTTTGTAAGCTAAAATTAACATATTTCTCTTTATTTTCTATTAAACTATCACAAACTCAAAATGTCAGAGTATGTAAAAACTAGCTAGTGGTGCCTATTTCATCATAGTAGTCCATACGATATGTAACTAGATATTGATGCCGCAATACGATACATATCAAGATACAAAAGATTTACCAGCGGTTTGTTACAAAGTTCGACAGTCTTGTCTGTAATTTATT
>NW_013667226.1:50713-52948 GCF_000517525.1 Limulus polyphemus | reverse complement strand
TGTAATTTATTATCTATATTACTAACATGGTCTTATTTAAGTACTTCATATATTACAGTGCTTTTTTCAAATTTTCAGGTTTGATCAACTAAATGGCAGCTGGCAAGAAAAGTAAAATAAAAAAAAGTTAATATCTGTCTATTTTGTTATTGTTAATTTGTTATGTTACTTTGCACGTAATGTTTTTGATAAAAGAAATGAAGACAACGTGTAATACTCAATACTTATCTTCCTTTATTGAATCATTAATTTTAATCAAAAATACTTTATTAGAAATTCTAATTTTTTCTGTACAAAAGACTTATGATGTTAACTGAAAGTTTGCCAAATTTCGTGAAGATATATAAATCGTATCGTATCGGAAGATGTATCGATACATGCTGTATCGCCGCAACTTCAGTAAAAACACGCATCTATGTATCGAGAAACTAAGTTTAACTTGTTTACAAGTCACGCGTCAGTATAGGAATCAAATGAACCACAACTTGAAATAGGTCTACAGAGAGATTTGATGGGGTGATATTTCTTAAAATTCACATTAATAAAACGGTCTTTTCTTCCCTTCAAACAACATAGGCTATTCTTTTAGTAGTATGAAACCACAAAAAGTACAACACTGGCACCGTTTCTAGAGTTCCGAGTGAAAAAAAACAAAAACAAAACACTAAAATATTTAACTTATTTGCACATTGCCGGATTATCCAGTGGGCTCGGGACCATTCAAAGGAACACTGAAAAAAATCAGACTGTGTCCTCTGTTCAAATTCTTGCATGATTATTTTTATTCTACGCCTACATAAAAAAATGTTTTAATACAATTTACATTTTAACTGAATTTGACAAAGATCAATATATATGTCATAGTTAAGTTTAATTATTTTGGTTAAATTTACGTGATTTCATCATTAAATAATAATAAAAAACCAACAATATCGTATTCTTTCTTGGAGAAACATTTAATTAATTCGTCCTAGTACACGCGATAGACTGGAGAAACATTTAATTAATTTGTCCTAGTGCACGCGATAGACTGGAGAAACATTTAATTAATTCGTCCTAGTGCACGCGATAGACTAGAGAAACATTTAATTAATTCGTCCTAGTGCACGCGATAGACTGGAGAAACATTTAATTAATTCGTCCTAGTGCACGCGATAGACTGGAGAAACATTTAATTAATTCGTCCTAGTGCACGCGATAGACTCCATGTAGCGTTTTGACCAGTTTCATAGGTGAGTTTTTTATTAATTTGATCGTTGGCAAAGGTAAAACATATATGGTGGTATCGTGAACCCGTTTTATTTCGGGCCTATGAATTCTTTCTTCGTTAAGCCGATACAGGACTTGTACTTATCTTTTTTATGTCTTTTATTATTAACTGTGAATATCTATTTCATTAAGGAAGAAGCTGAAGTCGAAATAAAGTATTAGTCGAGTTGTATAACTTGAAAGTCACTTAGAATAAAGGAGTGACTCATCTAATGTATGGAGAACGTTTTAACACAATAAGTGCTATTGTGAGAAAGGCTGAACAAGTTTGTTTTGCAGCTTACTCTACTGAAACAAAATACATGCTTCTAACCTCGTGCCAATAAAATGTACTGTTGTTATACCTATCGTCGCTGATAACAGGTGTAATGTTGTCGGCCAGTTTTCTAATATATTAAGTTTTATATCATATTTATACGTTTATTGATATAATATAGCTTTTAATTTTATAATCTATCTCATATTTGTTTTATTACAAATAAAAACACTTTACTTCAAGAGGTGTGTTTAATGAGAGGGCGCGGCTTGGCCCTGTGATATAGCTGTGGATTTTGGAGATGGCGAGCCAGACTCGAATGTGTACGGTACCACTAAATATTCCCCGCATTTAAAGGTATTGGCGCGTTATAGGTATGACAGTATATCCCTTAGCATGGATAGTGGGTGGTATAGTACTGCTCTCTGGTTTCATTTATTCTGATCAATAGGTCGAAATTAGGGTCGACAGCAGATAGCCTTAATAGCTTCGCCACAAATACTTAAAAATTGTTTATTGTCGGATATACAGAGTATAATATCAGGCAGGTGGTAGCACTGCCTATGTAGGGACGGCTCTGATTGTTCGTCGAGATGGTATTTTAAATATCTCCTCGATAGGTCATCAGAACTATAAAACAAAGAAGTTTCTTGGTTATATCTCCGGTTAATTTACTATAACTTCAGACCTAGACACGAATAAAAATACAT
>NW_013667226.1:47137-49774 GCF_000517525.1 Limulus polyphemus | reverse complement strand
TGAGTTAAGTTTATGAAAATAATGTTCCTGATTTAAAAGGAGAAGTAATAAGGCGAGTTAAGTTTATGAAAATAATGTTCCTGCTTTAAAAGGAGAAGTAATAAGGCGAGTTGATCTAAGCGTAATGAACTGCAGATATCTCTTTTTTTTCTCCAAATGACCAATTAGTAAACCACACTGTTGGTGTAAACGTGCTTTGTAGTTACTATGAGAAAAACTATACACTGGATAAGTGAAGTGAAGAAAAAGTGTCATTGGCCACTATTTAGTTCTTCACATTATATAGCTGCACAATAGCAGGTATAATAAATAAACTTAGTATTCCGAAAATTGTTTAATCTCGAAGTCTAAGTTTAAGGGAGGTCCAGTTCAATCTACACTTTCATCATTTAATGAGTGTTTTCCTACCTTTCCAGCACTTGTTTCTTCCCCTATCTCCTTCGACATCGAGCCACGGGCAGAGAAATTGCCACTTGTCTTTTGGATAGATCGTCTCTACGATTATAATTGTCCACTTACACAGGTGGAACTTAAGCTTGCTCTTCATCGGCCTGGCAGTACATCAGTCGGATCTGATTATATTCATTATGAGATGCTACGCCATCTCTCTCCTGCTTCTCTTGCTCTTCTTCTGGTTATTTTTAACCAGATTTGGCAAGAGAATGTTTTTACAGATGCGTGACACCAGACTATTGATCTTCCTTTTTTTAAGCCTGTGAAGGATCCCAAGACCCCTTCTAATTATCGTCCAATTGTTCTGACTAGCTGTTTCTGTAAGGTCTTGGAGAGGATGGTTAATTCTTGCCTTGTTTGGTTCATTGAATCAAACAACCTCCTCTCGTCTACCCAATGCTGGTTTCGTCGACAGCACTCTACTGTGGACTACCCTATTCATCTTGAAACTTCGTCTTGATCAGGGAAGCATTCCTCTAGAGGGAGCATCGTGTTCAATCTTCTTTGACCTTGAGAAGGCTTATGATACTATGTGGAGATATGGCATTTTGAGGGAGCCCCATTCCTACGGATTGCATGGCTATTTGCCTATTTTTGTTTCAACTTTTTACTCAACAGGAGTTTTTAAGTCCTTGTGGGTTCAATCTTGTTCCATTCCTTCACACAGGAACTTGGTGACGTTCAAAGCCATGTCTTGAGTGCCACTCTATTCAGATCAATGCTATCACTGAACAACTTCCTCCTACTCTTGGAAACAGCTTCTACGTTAACAACTTCCACATTTCTTGTCGGTTGTCAAACATGAGGTATATTGAGTGGCGGCTTCAAGCTTCTCTCACTCGTTTATTGGGGTGGACCAGGGAAAAGGGTTTCACCTTTTTTTCCTCTAAAACCATTTGTGTAAATTTTTGCCACCAGCAGGGTTTGCATTTTGATTTGAAGCTCCGTTTCAGTGGTGATGTTCTTCCCATAGTGGTTGAGACTAAGTTCCTGGGACTTATCTTTGACTGTAAGCTTACGTTTATTTCTCACATTAAGCAGCCTCGTGTCAAGTGTACACGGATGCTCAACATCCCCTCTTCCACTTCTTGGGGAGCGTATCAATGTTCAATGCTCAAGATCTATCGTGTCCTCATACAAACAAAGCTGGACTATGGATTTCTGGTCAATGGTTCTGCCAGAGCCTCTTCCTTGAAGATGTCGGATCCTATGCACCATCTGGGACTTTGGCTCTGCACGGGGGCTATCTGCACTTCATCAATCCAGAATCCCTAGATTGAGTCCCATGAACCTCCTCTTCACCTCAGAATTGGGTCTCTCATTGGATGATGTTGCTCAATCTGATAATAAGCCCATCCTTCCATGGCTAGTTGCCACTCCACCTGTGATGTTTATTTAAGTCATCTAAGGAACGATTGGAAGTACCGTCTTCTCTTTGCTGAACATTTTCCGAAACATTGTTCTGTTCCCGTTTTTACGGATGGTTAGAAATCTGATGACTCTGTGGGCTCTTCCATGATTTCTTGTGGCATAATGGTTGCTTACAGGATCCCCTCTACAGTTTCTGTGTTCACTGCCGAGTTCTTTGCCATTTTGCTTACCTTGGATCATATCAAAGCTAAGCAGTACACTTCCTGTACTATATACACTGACTTTCTTAGCTCTCTTCTGGCTCTGGAATCGTTTAATGTGAGTTTTTACCCAGTTATTTTACACATTCAGAAACGACTTGCTCATTTTTCTCTGTCATCCGTTTTTATCCAGTTTTTTTATATCTGGCCATGTCAGTATTCTAGAGAACGAGCTTGCTGGCGCCGCAGGTAAGTCTGTATGCTCTGGCACTGTCACAATCGTGCCTGTCCCATATATGGACTACGGTCCTCTGCTCAGAGTACGGCTTCGGTCCTGTTGGCAGTTGATTTGGGGTGAGCAAGTTTTTCCAAATCAAACTTATTTTTGTTCATTGGCCGTCTACTTACCGTAAGGATCGGAGGAAGGAAGTTATCTTGTCTAGGCTACGCACTGGTCACAGCTTTTTAGTCATCATTTTCGTTTATGTGGGGCTGATCTACCCATGTGTGGCCTTTGTGAGACTCAAGTCATAATTGCCCATCCCCGTCCCACCAAACATGCTCGCCCTTTCAGCCGTGTAGGCGTTATATGACGGTCAATCCCACTATTCGT